>NW_027040395.1:74910-89910 GCF_034236695.1 Oncorhynchus nerka | reverse complement strand
TGGACTGTAGTGTGACATCATCTAGTCGAACAGTGGACTGCTGTGTGACATCATCTAGTCTAACAGCGGACTGTAGTGTGACATCATCTAGTCGAATAGTGGACTGCTGTGTGACATCATCTAGTCTAACAGCGGACTGTAGTGTGACATCATCTAGTATAACAGTGGACTGTAGTGTGACATCATCTAGTCTAGTCTACTGGACTCTCTCTCTCTACCACTGTGTTCTCTCTGGGGAGAGTACATACATACACACACAGCATAATGTCCTGACAAACCCTCCCCTAAAACACTATGTTCTCTCTGGGAGAGTACATACAAACACACACAGGATAATGTCCTGACAAACTCTCCCCTAAACCACTGTGTTCTCTCTAAACCGGACGACGCACAACCCCATGGGGCTCGTGGTCACGGCCGGCTGTGACACAGCCTGGAATCGAACCCGGGGCTGTAGTGGCGCCTCAGCACAGCAGTGCCTTAGACCACTGGGCCACTAGGGAGGCCACTATTTTCATAAATATCGTCTGTGATGACTGGTTGACTGAGCATATGAAGAATAAATAGACAGAATGATAGAGAGAGATGGAGGAGAGAGAGAGAGAAGTGAGAGAGATGGAGGAGAGAGAGAGAGGAGCGAGAGATATGGGGAAGAGAGAGATGTGAGAGAGATGGGGGAGAGAGAGATGAAGGAGAGAGAGAGAAGTGAGAGAGATGGGGGAGAGAGAGATGGAGGAGAGAGAGAAGTGAGAGATGGAGGAGAGAGAGTTGGAGAAGTAGAGAGATGGAGGAGAGAGGGATGGAAAAGAGAGAGATGGAGGAGAGAGAGGGAAGTGAGAGAGATGGAGGAGAGAGAGATGGAGAAGTAGAGATATGGAAAAGAGAGAGATGGAGGAGAGAGAGATGGAGGAGAGAGGGATGGAAAAGAGAGAGATGGAGGAGAGAGAGACAAGTGAGAGATATGGAGGAGAGAGAGATGGATAAGAGAGATCTGGGTTGGTGTTTTGGTGGTACAACACACACACACACACACACACACACACACACACACACACACACACACACACACACACACACACACACACACACACACACACACACACACACACACACACACACACACACACACACACACACACACACACACACACACTTACAGAAGCCTCAGTATCGTACTGATGAATATAAATTGCTCATTTCAGAGTAAATGGATCCCAAACAAAATACAAAATACCTCTCTTTCTCTCTCCTCCCTTTACCCTCTCATCTTCCCCTCCCTTGATCCCTCTCTACTCTCCCCTCTCTCCTCTCCTTTTCTCTCCTCCTCTCCTCTCCTCTCCTCTCTCTCCTCTCCTCTCCTCTCCTCTCCTCTCCTCTCCCTCCTCCCCTCCCCTCCTCTCCCCTCCCTCTCCTCTCCTCTCCCCTCCCCTCCCTCTCCTCTCCTCTCCCCCCCCTCCCCTCTCCTCTCCCCTCCCCTCCCCTCCCCTCCTCTCCCTCCTCTCCTCTCCTCTCCTCTCCCTCTCCTCTCCTCTCCCCTCCCCTCCCCCCTCCCTCCTCTCCTCTCCTCTCCTCTCCTCTCCTCTCCTCTCCTCTCCTCTCCTCTCCTCTCCTCTCCTCTCCCCTCCCTCCCCTCCCCTCCCCTCCCCTCCCCTCCCCTCTCCTCTCCTCTCCTCTCCTCTCCTCTCCTCTCCCTCCCTCCCCTCCCTCCCTCTCCTCTCTCCTCTCCTCTCCTCTCCTCTCCTCTCCTCTCCTCTCATCTTGTCTGTTCTCTGAAAGTCACTCCATTGTGTAATATGCAGAACGGGGTGATTCTGAACAGAAGCACTAATATCCTTAACATACTCACAATGTCTATGTGTGTGTGTGTGTGAGTCACGTTTGTGTGTGTGTGTCACGTGTGTGTGTGAGTCACGTGTGTGTGCATGAGTGTGGTGCCACGTGTGTGTGTGTGCGTATGAACCGAGTCCAGCCCTTACCTCGGTATAATGTGTGTCTGTGTCTATGTGTGTCTGTGTCTATGTGTCTATGTGTGTCTGTGTCTATGTGTCTATGTGTGTCTGTGTCTGTGTGTCTGTCTATAATGTGTGTCTGTGTCTGTGTGTGTCTGTGTCTATGTGTGTCTGTCTATAATGTGTGTCTGTGTCTGTGTGTGTCTGTGTCTATGTGTGTCTGTCTATAATGTGTGTCTGTGTCTATGTGTGTCTGTGTCTATGTGTGTCTGTCTATAATGTGTGTTCGTCCCCCTTACCTCTGTGTCTCGCCGCTGTATTGGCCGCGGCCCACTTGATTGACAGCACAGAGTCTGAACTGATAGGTCCTGGCAGGGGTGAGCCCGCCCGCCGACACCTGTGTCACAGCAGGCCCCACCTCCGACGTGTACACCTTCCATGGAGAGTCTTACGAGACATGAAGGGGTTAGAACAGGACATGAACCTCTAACGAACACAATCAACCAATTAATAAAAAGGAAGAAGAACGAAGAAAGGAAGAAACCAGTTAAGACCCTGTAGTCTCCCTCTCTAGGGTATAACCTACATCTATACCCTCCTCTCCCTAGTGTATAACCTACATCTATACCCTCCTCTCTCTAGTGTATAACCTACATCTATACCCTCCTCTCTCTAGTGTATAACCTACATCTATACCCTCCTCTCCCTCTCTAGTGTATAACCTACATCTATACCCTCCTCTCCCTCTCTCTAGTGTATAACCTACATCTATACCCTCCTCTCCCTCTCTAGTGTATAACCTACATCTATACCCTCCTCTCCCTCTCTAGTGTATAACCTACATCTATACCCTCCTCTCTCTAGTGTATAACCTACATCTATACCCTCCTCTCCTCTCTCTAGTGTATAACCTACATCTATACCCTCCTCTCTCTAGTGTATAACCTACATCTATACCCTCCTCTCTCTAGTGTATAACCTACATCTATACCCTCCTCTCCCTCTCTCTAGTGTATAACCTACATCTATACCCTCCTCTCCCTCTCTAGTGTATAACCTACATCTATACCCTCCTCTCCCTCTCTCTAGTGTATAACCTACATCTATACCCTCCTCTCTCTAGTGTATAACCTACATCTATACCCTCCTCTCTCTAGTGTATAACTTACATCTATACCCTCCTCTCTCTCTCTCTAGTGTATAACCTACATCTATACCCTCCTCTCTCTAGTGTATAACCTACATCCCCCTCCTCTCCCTCTAGTGTATAACCTACATCTATACCCTCCCTCTCTAGTGTATAACCTACATCTATACCCTCCTCTCCCTCTCTAGTGTATAACCTACATCTATACCCTCCTCTCCCTCTCTAGTGTATAACCTACATCTATACCCTCCTCTCTCCTACATCTATACCCTCCTCTCTCTAGTGTATAACCTACATCTATACCCTCCTCTCTCTAGTGTATAACCTACATCTATACCCTCCTCTCCCTAGTGTATAACCTACATCTATACCCTCCTCTCCCTCTCTAGTGTATAACCTACATCTATACCCTCCTCTCTCCCTCTCTAGTGTATAACCTACATCTATACCCTCCTCTCCCTAGTGTATAACCTACATCTATACCCTCCTCTCCCTCTCTAGTGTATATCCTACATCTATACCCTCCTCTCCCTCTCTCTAGTGTATAACCTACATCTCTACCCTCCTCTCTCTAGTGTATAACCTACATCTATACCCTCCTCTCCCTCCCTAGTGTATAACCTACATCTATACCCTCCTCTCCCTCTCTCTAGTGTATAACCTACATCTATACCCTCCTCTCTCCCTCTCTAGTGTATAACCTACATCTCTACCCTCCTCTCTCTAGTGTATAACCACATCTCCCTCCTCTCCCTAGTGTGTATAACCTACATCTATACCCTCCTCTCTCTCTCTAGTGTATAACCTACATCTATACCCTCCTCTCTCCCTCTCTAGTGTATAACCTACATCTCTACCCTCCTCTCTCTAGTGTATAACTCACATCTATACCCTTCTCTCCCTCTCTAGTGTATAACCTACATCTATACCCTCCTCTCTCTAGTGTATAACCTACATCTATACCCTCCTCTCCCTCTCTAGTGTATAACCTACATCTATACCCTCCTCTCCCTCTCTAGTGTATAACCTACATCTATACCCTCCTCTCCCTCTCTCTAGTGTATAACCTACATCTATACCCTCCTCTCCCTCTCTAGTGTATAACCTACATCTATACCCTCCTCTCCCTCTCTAGTGTATAACCTACATCTATACCCTCCTCTCTCTAGTGTATAACCTAACCCTCCTCTCTCTAGTGTATAACTTCACATCTATACCCTCCTCTCTCTAGTGTATAACCTACATGTCTACCCTCCTCTCTCTAGTGTATAACCTCATCTATACCCTCCTCTCCCTAGTGTATAACCTACATCTATACCTCCTCTCTCCTCTCTAGTGTATAACCTACATCTATACCCTCCTCTCTCCCTCTCTAGTGTATAACCTCATCTCTACCCTCCTCTCTCTAGTGTATAACTCCCTATACCCTCTCTCCCTCTCTAGTGTATAACCTACATCTATACCCTCCTCTCTCCCTCTCTAGTGTATAACCTACATCTCTACCCTCCTCTCTCTAGTGTATAACCTACATCTATACCCTCCTCTCCCTCTCTCTAGTGTATAACCTACATCTATACCCTTCTCTCCCTCTCTAGTGTATAACCTACATCTATACCCTCCTCTCTCCCTCTCTAGTGTATAACCTACATCTCTACCCTCCTCTCTCTAGTGTATAACTCTACATCTATACCCTCCTCTCTCTAGTGTATAACCTACCTAACCCTCCTCTCTCTAGTGTATAACCTACATCTCTACCCTCCTCTCAGTGTATAACCTACATCTATACCCTCCTCTCCCTCTCTACCTAATCAGACCTCCTCTCTAGTGTATAACCTAGATCTCTCCCTCCTCTCTCTACTGTAAACCTAGATCTCTCCCTCCTCTCTCTAGTGTATAACCTAATCTATACCTCCTCTCTCTACTAATCAGACCTCCACTCTAGTGTATAACCTACATCTCCACCCTCCTCTCTCTAGTGTATAACCTAACAGACCTCCTCTCTAGTGTATAACCTACATCTATACCCTCCTCTCTACCACTAACAGACCTCCCTCTCTCTCTAGTGTATAACCTACATCATACCTCCACTCCCTCCAGTGTATAACCTAACAGACCTCTCTCTCTAGTGTATAACCTACATCTATACCCTCCTCTCCCTCTCTAGTGTATAACCTACATCTAGACCTCCTCTCTAGTGTATAACCTACATCTATACCCTCCTCTCTCTAGTGTATAACCTACATCTCTACCCTCCTACATCTATACCCTCCTCCTAGTGTATAACCTACATCTATACTCCAGTGTATAACCTAATCATACCCTCCTCTCCCTCTCTAGTGTATAACCTACATCTATACCCTCCTCCCTCTCTAGTGTATAACCTACATCTATACCTCCTCTCCCTCTCTAGTGTATAACCTACATCTATACCCTCCTCTCCCTCTCTCTAGTGTATAACCTAGATACCCTCCTCTCTCTAGTGTATAACCTACATCTATACCCTCCTCTCTCTAGTGTATAACCTAGATCTCCACCCTCCTCTCTCTAGTGTATAACCTAACAGACCCTCCTCTCTACCAGTGTATAACCTCATCTATACCCTCCTCTCCCTCTCTAGTGTATAACCTACATCTATACCCTCCTCTCCCTCTCTAGTGTATAACCTACATCTATACCCTCCTCCCTAGTGTATAACCTCCATCTATACCCTCCTCTCCCTCTCTAGTGTATAACCTACATCTATACCCTCCTCTCCCTCTCTAGTGTATAACCTACATCTCTACCCTCCTCTCCTAGTGTATAACCTACTCTACCATAACCTACATCTATACCCTCCTCTCTCTCTCTAGTGTATAACCTACATCTATACCCTCCTCTCTCCACTCTCTAGTGTATAACCTCCATCTCTACCCTCCTCTCAGTGTACCTCCTATACCCTCTCTCCTCTAGTGTATAACCTACACTATACCCTCCTCTCCCTCTCTAGTGTATAACCTACATCTATACCCTCCTCTCTCCCTCTCTAGTGTATAACCTACATCCAGTGTATAACTACTAGACCCTCTCTCTCTCTAGTGTATAACCTACATCTACCCTCCTCTCTCCCTCTCTAGTGTATAACCTACATCTCTACCCTCCTCTCTCTAGTGTATAACCTACATCTATACCCTCCTCTCCCTAGTGTATAACTCTAGTCCTCTCTCCCTCTACCTACATCTATACCCTCCTCTCTCCCTCTCTAGTGTATAACCTACATCTCTACCCTCCTCTCTCTAGTGTATAACTCACATCTATACCCTTCTCTCCCTCTCTAGTGTATAACCTACATCTATACCCTCCTCTCTCCCTCTCTAGTGTATAACCTACATCTCTACCCTCCTCTCTCTAGTGTATAACCTACATCTATACCCTCCTCTCCCTCTCTCTAGTGTATAACCTACATCTATACCCTTCTCTCCCTCTCTAGTGTATAACCTACATCTATACCCTCCTCTCTCTAGTGTATAACTCACATCTATACCCTCCTCTCTCTAGTGTATAACCTACATCTATACCCTCCTCTCTCTAGTGTATAACCTACATCTCTACCCTCCTCTCTCTAGTGTATAACCTACATCTATACCCTCCTCTCCCTCTCTAGTGTATAACCTACATCTATACCCTCCTCTCTCTAGTGTATAACCTACATCTCTACCCTCCTCTCTCTAGTGTATAACCTACATCTCTACCCTCCTCTCTCTAGTGTATAACCTACATCTATACCCTCCTCTCTCTAGTGTATAACTTACATCTATACCCTCCTCTCTCTATATAACCTAGATCTCTGAGGGTCCTCTCTCTAGTGTATAACCTACATCTATACCCTCCTCTCTCTAGTGTATAACCTACATCTATACCCTCCTCTCCCTAGTGTATAACCTACATCCTCTCTCTAGTGTATAACAGAGATCTTGACCCTCCTCTCCCTCTCTAGTGTATAACCTACATCTATACCCTTCTCTCTCTAGTGTATAACCTACATCTATACCCTCCTCTCCCTCTCTAGTGTATAACCTACATCTATACCCTCCTCTCCCTAGTGTATAACCTACATCTATACCCTCTCTCTCTAGTGTATAACCTACATCTATACCCTCCTCTCCCTCTCTAGTGTATAACCTACATCTATACCCTCTCTCTCTAGTGTATAACCTACATCTATACCCTCCTCTCCCTCTAGTGTATAACCTACATCTATACCTCTCCTTCTCCTCTAGTGTATAACCTACATCTATACCCTCCTCTCTCTAGTGTATAACCTACATCTCCCCTCCTCTCCCTCTCTCTAGTGTATAACCTACATCTATACCCTCCTCTCCCTCCTCCTATACCCTCCTCTCCCTAGTGTATAACCCCATCTATACCCTCCTCTCTCTAGTGTATAACCTACATCTATACCCTCCTCTCCCTAGTGTATAACCTACATCTATACCCTCCTCTCCTCTCCCTAGTGTATAACCTACATCTCCTCTCCCTAGTGTATAACCTACCTCCCTCCTCTCCCTCTCTAGTGTATAACCTACATCTATACCCTCCTCTCCGTCTCCCTAGTGTATAACCTACATCTATACCCTCCTCTCCCTAGTGTATAACCTACATCTATACCCTCCTCTCCCTAGTGTATAACCTACATCTATACCCTCCTCTCCCTCTCTAGTGTATATCCTACATCTATACCCTCCTCTCCCTCTCTCTAGTGTATAACCTACATCTATACCCTCCTCTCCCTAGTGTATAACCTACATCTATACCCTCCTCTCTCTAGTGTATAACCTACATCTATACCCTCCTCTCTCCCTCTCTAGTGTATAACCTACATCTATACCCTCCTCTCCCTAGTGTATAACCTACATCTCTACTGTGTTCTTCACAGAGACGGTCTCAGGTAATCAGTGTAGTGTGGTCCAGGTCATTCTGTCTCTCTACAGTGTGAAATCAATCAGACACTTAAACTGCTCCTGTTTCTCTGTCTCTCTCTCTCTCTCTCTCTCTCTCTCTCTCTCTCTCTCTCTCTCTCCATACACCCCCCTCTCTCTCTCTCCTCCATACACCCCCCTCTCTCTCTCTCTCTCTCTCTCTCTCTCTCTCTCTCTCCTCCATACACCCCCATCTCTCTCTCTCTCTCTCCTCCCATACACCCCTCTCTCTCTCTCCCTCTGTTTCTTCCTACCTACCTACCTCTCTCTAACAGACCTCCACTCTACCACTAACAGACCTCCACTCTACCACTAACAGACCTCCACTCTACCACTAACAGAGCTCCACTCTACCACTAACAGACCTCCACTCTACCACTAACAGAGCTCCACTCTACCACTAACAGACCTCCACTCTACCACTAACAGACCTCCACTCTACCACTAACAGAGCTCCACTCTACCACTAACAGACCTCCACTCTACCACTAACAGACCTCCACTCTACCACTAACAGACCTCCACTCTACCTCTAACAGACCTCCACTCTACCACTAACAGACCTCCACTCTACCACTAACAGACCTCCACTCTACCACTAACAGACCTCCCCTCTACCACTAACAGACCTCCACTCTACCACTAACAGATCTCCCACTCTACCACTAACAGACCTCCACTCTACCACTAACAGACCTCCATAACAGACCTCCACTCTACCACTAACAGACCTCCACTCTACCACTAACAGACCTCCACTCTACCACCAACAGACCTCCACTCTACCACTACCAGACCTCCCCTCTACCACTAACAGACCTCCACTCTACCACCAACAGACCTCCACTCTACCACTAACAGACCTCCCCTCTACTACTAACATACCTCCACTCTACCACTAACAGACCTCCACTCACCACTAACAGACCTCCACTCTACCACTAACAGACCTCCACTCTACCACTAACAGACCTCCCCTCTACCACTAACAGACCTCCACTCTACCACTAACAGACCTCCCTCTACCACTAACAGACCTCCACTCTACCACTAACAGACCTCCACTCTACCACTAACAGACCTCCACTCTACCACTAACAGACCTCCACTCTACCACTAACAGACCTCCACTCTACCACTAACAGACCTCCACTCTACCACTAACAGACCTCCACTCTACCACTAACAGACCTCCACTCTACCACTAACAGACCTCCCTCTACCACTAACAGACCTCCACTCTACCACTAACAGACCTCCCTCTACCACTAACAGACCTCCACTCTACCACTAACAGACCTCCACTCTACCACTAACAGACCTCCACTCTACCACTAACAGACCTCCACTCTACCACTAACAGACCTCCACTCTACCACTAACAGACCTCCACTCTACCTCTAACAGACCTCCACTCTACCACTAACAGACCTCCACTCTACCACTAACAGACCCAGAGCAGAAACTCACTGTTTTCAGACAGCTCCAGTATGTAGTGTAGAAGAGGAGAGTTTCCATCGAAGGGTCTGACCCAGGAGAGAAGAACTGAACGGCTGTCTGAATCATTCAGAGACACAGACAGAGACCTGGGGGAGTGGGGGAGCTCACTGTGGGACAGGAGGGGGAGAGGGGGATGGGAGGAGAGAGAGGGGAGGTGGAGGGAAGGAGAGAGAGAGGGAGGGAGGGAGAGAGGGGATGAGAGAGAGGGAGGAGAGAGAGATTTCTGGAGGGGGTAGAGAGACGGGAGGGAGGGAGAAGGGGGAGGTGAGAGAGGGAGGTGGAGGGAGGTAGAGAGAGAGGGAGGGAGAGAGGAACGAGAGGGGGAGGTGGAGGGAGGTAGAGAGAGAGGGAGGGAGAGAAGGAGGGAGAGAGGGGGAAAAGACAATATTACTTTCTATTATTTGATTATTATCTGAAGGCATGTGATATATTAGACAGATTTGAGGGTTGAGAGATGGAGAGAGACAGAGAGATGGAGAGAGTGACAGAGAGAGTGACAGAGAGTTGGAGAGAGGGACAGAGAGATGTAGAGAGAGACAGAGAGTTTGAGAAAGGGACAGAGAGATGAAGAGAGAGACATAGAGTTGGAGAGAGGGACAGAGAGATGAAGAGAGAGACATAGAGTTGGAGAGAGGGACAGAGAGATGGAGAGAGAGACAGAGAGTTGGAGAGAGGGACAGAGAGATGGAGAGAGAGACATCCCCCTCTCCTCTCCTCTCCTCCTCCCATCTCCCCTCCTCTCCTCTCCTCCTTCTCCCCCTCTACCCTCCTCCTCTCTTCTCTCCCCTCCCCTCTCCTCTCCTCTTATCCCTCTCACCTCTCCTCTCCATCCTCCTCCTCCCCTCTCCTCTCATCCCCATCTCCTCTCCTCTTATCCCTCTCACCTCACCTCTCCTTCTCCTCCCCTCTCCTCTCCTCTCCTCTCATCCCCATCTCCTCTCCTCACCTCTCCTCCTCTCTTTCTCCTCTTATCCCCCTCCCCTCTCATCTTATACTCCTCCCTCTCCATTCCTCTCCTCTCCTCTCATCCCCATCTCATCTTATTCCCCTCTCCTCTCCTCCTCTCTCTTCTCCTCGTATCCCCCTCCCCTCTCATCTTATCCCCCTCTTCTCTCCTCTCCCTCTCCTGTTTCTCCCTCAGCTTTGAGTTACTATTGCATATGGGGGAGGCATGCGTGAACACGCAAATGGAGGGGCGAGGCCTGAGGGGAAGGGGTGGGGATGTGGGATTCAGAGTGTGGCAGTTTGAAGTCCCAAGTCATGTGTGTGTGTGTGTAACTCACATGACTTCGAGGCGTGCGGAGCGTGATTGGTTCCCGGCCTGTGATGTCACAGTGCAGGTATAGTCTCCTATGTCGCCTGACCAAGTCTGGCTGATGGTCAGAGAACCAGACAATATAGACACTCTGCCCCCGCTGGGCTGGAGGGGTACTGCTCCACGCTGCCACTGGAAACTACAGAGATACAGAACCATGTTAACATAGAGACACTCTGCCCCCGCTGGGGTCTGGAGGGTACTGCACCACACTGGAAACTACAGAGATACAGAACCATGTTAACATAGAGACACACAGCCCCGCTGGGTGGAGGGGTACTGCACCACACTGGAAACTACAGAGATACTGAACCATGTTAACATAGAGACACTCTGCCCCTGGGGTCTGGAGGGGTACTGCACCACACTGGAAACTAGAGATACAGAACCATGTTAACATAGAGACACTCTGCCCCCGCTGGGCTGGAGGGTACTGCACTACACTACAGAGATATAGAACCATGTTAACATAGGACACTCTGCCCCCATTGGAGGGGTCTGCACCACACTGGAAACTACAGAGATACAGAACCATGTTAACATAGAGACACTCTGCCCCCGCTGGGCTGGAGGGGTACTGCACCACACTGGAAACTACAGAGAAACAGAACCATGTTAACATACAGACATCTGCCCCCGCTGGGCTGGAGGGGTACTGCACCACACTACAGAGATACAGAACCATGTTAACCATTAGACACCCTCCCCTCCTGGGGTCCCAGTTGGTTCCCTTGAGGGTCCACCGGCGGGGCCCTAAATGTACGACCAGAGAGAGGTCACATAGGAGATACAGAACATGTTAGTCAAAACATAGAATATATCACACCCATTTTCAGTGTTTAGGTCTCTTGATTCATCCCCATAGGGGTCAGTTAGCCTCTCCATTCATTTCCAGGGTTGGAGGTCAGTTCCATGACCCCATTAGGAGGTCAGTCTAAATTTCTCCCATAACTGCAGAGGAGGTCAGTTAGGGGGTCATCATCATCATCATATTATTCCTCACCATAGGGACAAAACATAGACTTCTCCATTCATTTCTCCCATAGGGACACCATTTTAATTTTCTCCCATAGGTCAACCAGAGTCATTCTCCATTCATTTCTCCCATAGGGACGGCCGAACCAACCAGAGGTCACCTCTCCATTATTTCTCCCATAGGGAGGTCCAACCAGAGTCACCTCTCCATTATTTCTCCCATAGGGAGTGAACCAACCAGAGGTCACCTCTCCATTCATTTCTCCCATAGGGACGGTCAACCAACCAGAGGTCACTGATTCATTTCTCCCATAGGGACGGAGAGGTCACCTCTCCATTATTTCTCCCATAGGGACGGCCGACCATTCATTAATTTCTCCATAGGGACGGTCCAACCAGAGGTCACCTCTCCATTAATTTCTCCCATTAGGAGGTCAACCAGAGGTCACCTCTCCATTAATTTCTCCCATATGGACGGCCGAACCAACCAGAGGTCACCTCTCCATTTTCTCCCATTTCTCCCCTCTCCATTCATTTCTCCCATAGGGACGGCGAACCAACCAGAGGTCACCTCTCCATTCATTTCTCCCATTAGGGACGGTCAGTTAGTCACCTCTCCATTCATTTCTCCCATAGGGAGGCCGAACCAACCAGAGGTCACCTCTCCATTCATTTCTCCCATAGGGACGGTCAGGTACCAACCAGAGGTCACCTCTCCATTCATTTCTCCCATAGGGAGGTCAGGTCACTTCTGGGGGTTTGGACTACAAGCCAAATCTAGAGTTTCAGTTTGGACACTATTTGTGTCAGAATAGGGTGTCAGTTAGTGAACCATTAGTGTGTGATTGGGTAGGAGGTCAGTTAGTGAACCATTAGGAGGTCAGTTAGTGAACCATTAGATGTGATTGGGTAGGAGGTCAGTTAGTGAACCATTAGGAGGTCAGTTAGTGTACCATTAGGAGGTCAGTTAGTGTACTATTAGTAGGTCAGTTAGTATACCATTAGGAGGTCAGTTAGTGTACCATTAGGAGGTCAGTTAGTGGAGGTCAGCTACCATTAGGGAGGTCAGTTAGTGAACCATTAGGAGGTCAGTTAGTGAACCATTAGGAGGTCAGTTAGTATACCATTAGGAGGTCAGTTAGTATACCATTAGGAGGTCAGTTAGTATACCATTAGGAGGTCAGTTAGTGAACCATTAGGAGGTCAGTTAGTATACCATTAGGAGGTCAGTTAGTGTACCATTAGGAGGTCAGTTAGTCAGTTAGTACCATTAGGAGGTCAGTTAGTGAACCATTAGGAGGTCAGTTAGTGTACCATTAGGAGGTCAGTTAGTATACCATTAGGAGGTCAGTTAGTGAACCATTAGGAGGTCAGTTAGTATACCATTAGGAGGTCACCATTAGGAGGTCAGTTAGTGAACCATTAGGAGGTCAGTTAGTATACCATTAGGAGGTCAGTTAGTGTACCATTAGGACGTCAGTTAGTATACCATTAGGAGGTCAGGTAGTATACCATTAGGAGGTCAGGTAGTGAACCATTAGGAGGTCAGTTAGTGTACCATTAGGAGATCAGTTAGTATACCATTAGGAGTCAGTTAGTATACCATTAGGAGGTCAGTTAGTGAACCATTAGGAGGTCAGTTAGTATACCATTAGGAGGTCAGGTAGTATACCATTAGGAGGTCAGTTAGTATACCATTAGGAGGTCAGGTAGTGAACCATTAGGATGTCAGTTAGTGAACCATTAGGAGGTCAGTTAGTGAACCATTAGGAGGTCAGTTAGTATATCATTAGGAGGTCAGTTAGTGAACCATTAGGAGGTCAGTTAGTGAACCATTAGGAGGTCAGTTAGTATACCATTAGGAGGTCAGTTAGTATACCATTAGGAGGTCAGTTAGTATATCATTAGGAGGTCAGTTAGTGAACCATTAGGAGGTCAGTTAGTGAACCATTAGGAGGTCAGTTAGTGTACCATTAGGATGTCAGTTAGTATACCATTAGGAGGTCAGTTAGTATACCATTAGGAGGTCAGTTAGTATACCATTAGGAGGTCAGTTAGTGAACCATTAGGAGGTCAGTTAGTATACCATTAGGAGGTCAGTTAGTATACCATTAGGAGGTCAGTTAGTGTACCATTAGGAGGTCAGTTAGTGTACCATTAGGAGGTCAGTTAGTGAACCATTAGGAGGTCAGTTAGTGTACCATTAGGAGGTCAGTTAGTGAACCATTAGGAGGTCAGTTAGTATATCATTAGGAGGTCAGTTAGTGTACCATTAGGAGGTCAGTTAGTGAACCATTAGGAGGTCAGTTAGTATACCATTAGGAGGTCAGTTAGTATACCATTAGGAGGTCAGTTAGTATACCATTAGGAGGTCAGGTAGTATACCATTAGGAGGTCAGTTAGTATACCATTAGGAGGTCAGTTAGTGAACCATTAGGAGGTCAGTTAGTGTACCATTAGGAGGTCAGTTAGTGTACTATTAGTAGGTCAGTTAGTATACCATTAGGAGGTCAGTTAGTGAACCATTAGGAGATCAGTTAGTATACCATTAGGAGATCAGTTAGTGTACCATTAGGAGGTCAGTTAGGAGGTCAGTTAGTATACCATTAGGAGGTCAGTTAGTGAACCATTAGGAGGTCAGTTAGTGTACCATTAGGAGGTCAGTTAGTATACCATTAGGAGGTCAGTTAGTATACCATTAGGAGGTCAGTTAGTGTACCATTAGGAGGTCAGTTAGTATACCATTAGGAGGTCAGGTAGTATACCATTAGGAGGTCAGTTAGTGAACCATTAGGTCAGTTAGTATACCATTAGGAGGTCAGTTAGTATACCATTAGGAGGTCAGTTAGTATACCATTAGGAGGTCAGTTAGTATACCATTAAGAGGTCAGTTAGTGTACTATTAGGAGGTCAGTTAGTGTACCATTAGTATACTGTTACTATACTATTATTACCATTAGAGAGGAGAGGATGTTTCTAAACTTGTATCTGATCCAAACCAAACCGGACTTAACCAGAACTAAATCAAGTCCATCTTTTCAATCAAAGTCATCAGCTGACCACACAACCAGCCAACCCTGTTTCAATAACAGAGCCAGATTTGTTAGAAACCATACTGAGAGTTGTGTATGTATGTGCGTCTCTTTGTGTGTGTGCTTG
>NW_027040395.1:54910-67410 GCF_034236695.1 Oncorhynchus nerka | reverse complement strand
GTGTTATAACCCAGTACAGTGAGAATGTGTTTAACAGTACCAGTGTGTTATAACAGTGGAGGTGTTATAACAGACAGGAACCATGGAGAATGTGTTATAACAGTACAGTGGAGGTGTTATAACAGAACCATGGAGAATTCAGACAGGAACCCATGGAGAATGTGTTATAACAGAACCATGACAACACCAGCCTCTCCAGAATGTGTATAACAGAACCATGTAAATGTGTTATAACAGAACCATGGAGAATGTGTTATAACAGAACCATGGAGAATGTGTTATAACAGAACCATGGAGAATTGTTATAACAGTGAGAATGTGTTTCACCCAGAACCAGTGTGTGTTTTGTTATAAGTACAGACAGGAACCATGGAGAATGTGTTATTCCAGACAGGAACCATGGAGAATGTGTTATAACAGAACAGTGAACCATGGAGAATGTGTTTTGGAGAATCAGAACAGTGGAGAATGTGTTATAACAGAACCATTTTGGAGAATGTGTTATAACAGAACCATACAGTGAGAATGTGTTATAACAGAACCATGTGTGTTATAACAGGAGAATGTGTTATAACAGAACCATGTGTGTTATAACAGTACCATGGAGGTGTGTTATAACAGAACCATGGAGAATGTGTTATAACAGAACCTGTCTGGAGAATGTGTTATAACAGAACCATGGAGAATGTGTTATAACAGAACCATTTTGTTATAACAGACAGTGAGAATGTGTTATAACAGACAGGAACCATGGAGTATAACAGTGATGGAGAATGTGTTATAACAGACAGGAACCATGTGTGTTACAGAACCATGGAGAATGTGTTATTGGATAATGTGTTATAACAGAACAGGAGAATGTGTTATAACCCAGTACAATGTGTTATAACAGAACCATGGAGAATGTGTTATAACAGAACCATGGAGAATGTGTTATAACAGAACCATGGAGAATGTGTTATAACAGAACCATGGAGAATGTGTTATAACAGAACCATGGAGGTGTTAGAACAGACAGGAACCATGGAGAATGTGTTATAACAGACAGGAACCATGGAGAATGGTTATAACAGAACCATGGAGAATGTGTTATAACAGAACTGGGAATGTGTTATAACAGAACCATGGAGAATGGTTATAACAGAACCATGGAGAATGTGTTATAACAGAACCATGGAGAATGTGTTATAACAGAACCATGGAGAATGTGTTATAACAGACCGACGGAAATGTGTTATAGGGTCCATGGAGAATGTGTTATAGACAGGAACCATTGTCTTATAACAGACAGGAACCATGGAGAATGTGTTATAACAGAACCTGGGGAATGTGTTATAACAGAACCATGGAGAATGTGTTATAACAGAACTATAGAATGTGTTATAACAGAACTCATCTAGAATGTGTTATAACAGAACCATGGAGAATGTAGTGTTTAATGTAATAACATCAATCAAACCTGCCATAGGACCTCAACCAGGCGGTGTCAGAAAAGCTAGAAACATCTTCAATCAACCCTGGTCATAGACAGTGAGATGTGTTTTGTACCCAGTACAGTGAGGTGTAAGTACAGTGAGATGTGTGTTGTATCCAGTACAGTGAGGTGTGTTTTGTTCCCAGTACAGTGAGGTGTGTTTAACAATACCCGGTAAATCAGTGAGATGTCTGTGTTACCCAGTCAGTGAGGTGTGTTTTGTACCACTACAGTGAGATGTGTTTTGTACCCAGTACAGTGAGGTGTGTTTTGTTCCCAGTACAGTGAGGTGTGTTTTGTTCCCAGTACAGTGAGGTGTCCAGTACAGTGAGGTGTGTTTTGTTCCCAGTACTGGTCTACTAGGGTGACTGTCTACTAGGAGCTACTGTCTGTCTACTAGGTGTCTACTGCCCAGTACTAGGTGTGTTTTGTCTACAGTGAGGGTGTTTGTACTGTCTACAGTGAGGTGTTTTGTTCTACTAGGTGTGTTTTGTCTACTAGGGTACAGTGAGATGTGTGTCTACTAGGGTGTACTTTGTCTACTGAGGTCTACAGTGAGATGTCTACAGTCCCAGTACAGTGAGGTGTGTTTTGTACCCAGTATAGTGAGGTGTGTTTTGTTCCCAGTCTAGTGAGGTGTACTTGTCTACAGTGGGTGTGTCGTACTGGTGAGGTGTGTTTTGTTCTGTCAGTGAGGGTGTTTTGTTCTACTAGGTGTGTTTTGTTCCCAGTACAGTCTACTAGGGTACTGTCTACTAGGGTCTTTTGTTCCCAGTACAGTGACTGTACAGTACTGTGTAGGGTACTGTGAGGTGTGTTTAGGGTCCCAGTACAGTACTGTCTGAGCTGTGTCTACTAGGAGGTGTGTTTTGTCTACAGTGAGGGTCCCACTACTGTGAGCTGTCTACTAGGAGATGGGCCCGGGCCTGTGGGTCTACTAGGGTCTACTACTGTACTGTCTACTAGGTACTACACCCCCGTCTACTAGGGGTCTACTACTGTACTGTCTACTGGCCAGGGCCCATACTGTCTACTAGGGCCTCTACTGGGGACAACAAATTAACTGTCTATCAATAACTCATCTGTCAATCAACTTAAACAATCAATCAATCAAATTATCAACCAATAAACTGTCAATCAAATGTCACTGTCTAACAATCAGGGTCAGTAAATCAATGAATGACTGTCAACTTCCAGTCTTCATAGGGTCCACTGTCTACTGGGCTAGGGTACTGTCTACTAGGGTACTGTCTACTAGGTCTACTAGTACTGTCTACTAGGGTCTACTACTGTACTGTCTACTAGGGTACTGTCTACTAGGGTCTACTACTGTACTGTCTACTAGGGTACTGTCTACTAGGGTCTACTACTGTACTGTCTACTAGGGTACTGTCTACTAGGGTCTACTACTGTACTGTCTACTAGGGTACTGTCTACTAGGGTCTACTACTGTACTGTCTACTAGGGTACTGTCTACTAGGGTCTACTACTGTACTGTCTACTAGGGTACTGTCTACTAGGGTCTACTACTGTACTGTCTACTAGGGTCTACTACTGTACTGTCTACTAGGGTCTACTACTGTACTGTCTACTAGGGTACTGTCTACTAGGGTCTACTACTGTACTGTCTACTAGGGTCCACTACTGTACTGTCTACTAGGGTCTACTACTGTACTGTCTACTAGGGTCAACTACTGTACTGTCTACTAGGGTCCACTACTGTACTGTCTACTAGGGTCTACTACTGTACTGTCTACTAGGGTCAACTACTGTACTGTCTACTAGGGTCCACTACTGTACTGTCTACTAGGGTCCACTACTGTACTGTCTACTAGGGTCCACTACTGTACTGTCTACTAGGGTCACACAACTACTGTCCTGTCTACTAGGGTCCACTACTGTACTGTCTACTAGGGTCCACTACTGTACTGTCTACTAGGGTCCACTACTGTACTGTCTACTAGGGTCCACTACTGTACTGTCTACTAGGGTCTACTACTGTACTGTCTACTAGGGTCAACTACTGTACTGTCTACTAGGGTCCACTACTGTACTGTCTACTAGGGTCAACTACTGTACTGTCTACTAGGGTCCACTACTGTACTGTCTACTAGGGTCAACTACTGTCCTGTCTACTAGGGTCCACTACTGTACTGTCTACTAGGGTCTACTACTGTACTGTCTACTAGGGTCAACTACTGTACTGTCTACTAGGGTCAACTACTGTACTGTCTACTAGGGTCCACTACTGTACTGTCTACTAGGGTCCACTACTGTACTGTCTACTAGGGTCTACTACTGTACTGTCTACTAGGGTCAACTACTGTACTGTCTACTAGGGTCCACTACTGTACTGTCTACTAGGGTCAACTACTGTACTGTCTACTAGGGTCCACTACTGTACTGTCTACTAGGGTCACACAACTACTGTCCTGTCTACTAGGGTCCACTACTGTACTGTCTACTAGGGTCTACTACTGTACTGTCTACTAGGGTCAACTACTGTACTGTCTACTAGGGTCCACTACTGTACTGTCTACTAGGGTCAACTACTGTACTGTCTACTAGGGTCCACTACTGTACTGTCTACTAGGGTCAACTACTGTACTGTCTACTAGGGTCCACTACTGTACTGTCTACTAGGGTCAACTACTGTACTGTCTACTAGGGTCCACTACTGTACTGTCTACTAGGGTCCACTACTGTCCTGTCTACTAGGGTCCACTACTGTCCTGTCTACTAGGGTCACACAACTACTGTACTGTCTACTAGGGTCCACTACTATACTGTCTACTAGGGTCCACTATTGTACTGTCTACTAGGGTCAACTACTGTACTGTCTACTAGGGTCCACTACTGTACTGTCTACTAGGGTCCACTACTGTACTGTCTACTAGGGTCCACTACTGTCCTGTCTACTAGGGTCACACAACTACTGTACTGTCTACTAGGGTCAACTACTGTACTGTCTACTAGGGTCACACAACTACTGTACTGTCTACTAGGGTCAACTACTGTCCTGTCTACTAGGGTCACACAACTACTGTACTGTCTACTAGGGTCAACTACTGTACTGTCTACTAGGGTCACACAACTACTGTACTGTCTACTAGGGTCCACTACTGTCCTGTCTACTAGGGTCCACTACTGTACTGTCTACTAGGGTCCACTACTACTGTACTGTCTACTAGGGTCACACAACTACTGTACTGTCTACTAGGGTCACACAACTGTCCTGTCTACTAGGGTCAACTACTGTACTGTCTACTAGGGTCCACCACTACTGTACTGTCTACTAGGGTCCACTACTGTCCTGTCTACTAGGGTCAACTACTGTACTGTCTACTAGGGTCACACAACTACTGTACTGTCTACTAGGGTCAACTACTGTACTGTCTACTAGGGTCCACTACTGTACTGTCTACTAGGGTCACACAACTACTGTACTGTCTACTAGGGTCACACAACTACTGTACTGTCTACTAGGGTCCACTACTATACTGTCTACTAGGGTCCACTACTGTACTGTCTACTAGGGTCCACTACTGTACTGTCTACTAGGGTCCACTACTGTACTGTCTACTAGGGTCCACTACTGTACTGTCTACTAGGGTCTACTACTGTACTGTCTACTAGGGTCCACTACTGTACTGTCTACTAGGGTCCACTACTGTACTGTCTACTAGGTCCACTACTACTGTACTGTCTACTAGGGTCCACTACTGTACTGTCTACTAGGGTCCACTACTGTACTGTCTACTAGGGCCCACTACTGTACTGTCTACTAGGGTCTACTACTGTACTGTCTACTAGGGTCACACAACTACTGTACTGTCTACTAGGGTCCACTACTGTACTGTCTACTAGGGTCTACTACTGTACTGTCTACTAGGGCCCACTACTGTACTGTCTACTAGGGTCTACTACTGTACTGTCTACTAGGGTCACACAACTACTGTACAGTCTACTAGGGTCCACTACTGTACTGTCTACTAGGGTCCACTACTGTACTGTCTACTAGGGTCTACTACTGTACTGTCTACTGGGTCACACAACTACTGTACTGTCTACTAGGGTCCACTACTGTACTGTCTACTAGGGTCTACTACTGTACTGTCTACTAGGGTCTACTACTGTACTGTCTACTAGGGTCCACTACTGTACTGTCTACTAGGGTCACACAACTACTGTACTGTCTACTAGGGTCACACAACTACTGTACTGTCTACTAGGGTCCACTACTGTACTGTCTACTAGGGTCTACTACTGTACTGTCTACTAGGGTCTACTACTGTACTGTCTACTAGGGTCCACTACTGTACTGTCTACTAGGGTCCACTACTGTACTGTCTACTAGGGTCCACTACTGTACTGTCTACTAGGGTCACACAACTACTGTACTGTCTACTAGGGTCCACTACTGTACTGTCTACTAGGGTCTACTACTGTACTGTCTACTAGGGTCTACTACTGTACTGTCTACTAGGGTCCACTACTGTACTGTCTACTAGGGTCACACAACTACTGTACTGTCTACTAGGGTCCACTACTGTACTGTCTACTAGGGTCACACAACTACTGTACTGTCTACTAGGGTCACACAACTACTGTACTGTCTACTAGGGTCCACTACTGTACTGTCTACTAGGGTCCACTACTGTACTGTCTACTAGGGTCCACTACTGTACTGTCTACTAGGGTCACACAACTACTGTACTGTCTACTAGGGTCCACTACTGTACTGTCTACTAGGGTCACACAACTACTGTACTGTCTACTAGGGTCCACTACTGTACTGTCTACTAGGGTCTACTACTGTACTGTCTACTAGGGTCTACTACTGTACTGTCTACTAGGGTCCACTACTGTACTGTCTACTAGGGTCCACTACTGTACTGTCTACTAGGGTCCACTACTGTACTGTCTACTAGGGTCCACTACTGTACTGTCTACTAGGGTCACACAACTACTGTACTGTCTACTAGGGTCCACTACTGTACTGTCTACTAGGGTCTACTACTGTACTGTCTACTAGGGTCCACTACTGTACTGTCTACTAGGGTCACACAACTACTGTACTGTCTACTAGGGTCCACTACTGTACTGTCTACTAGGGTCCACTACTGTACTGTCTACTAGGGTCACACAACTACTGTACTGTCTACTAGGGTCCACTACTGTACTGTCTACTAGGGTCACACAACTACTGTACTGTCTACTAGGGTCCACTACTGTACTGTCTACTAGGGTCCACTACTGTACTGTCTACTAGGGTCCACTACTACTGTACTGTCTACTAGGGTCACACAACTACTGTACTGTCTACTAGGGTCACACAACTTCTATACTGTCTACTAGGGTCCACTACTGTACTGTCTACTAGGGTCCACTACTGTACTGTCTACTAGGGTCCACTACTGTACTGTCTACTAGGGTCCACTACTGTACTGTCTACTAGGGTCCACTACTGTACTGTCTACTAGGGTCCACTACTGTACTGTCTACTAGGGTCTACTACTGTACTGTCTACTAGGGTCCACTACTGTACTGTCTACTAGGGTCACACAACTACTGTACTGTCTACTAGGGTCACACAACTACTGTACTGTCTACTAGGGTCACACAACTACTGTACTGTCTACTAGGGTCTACTACTGTACTGTCTACTAGGGTCCACTACTGTACTGTCTACTAGGGTCACACAACTACTGTACTGTCTACTAGGGTCACACAACTACTGTACTGTCTACTAGGGTCACACAACTACTGTACTGTCTACTAGGGTCACACAACTACTGTACTGTCTACTAGGGTCACACAACTACTGTACTGTCTACTAGGGTCCACTACTGTACTGTCTACTAGGGCCCACTACTGTACTGTCTACTAGGGTCTACTACTGTACTGTCTACTAGGGTCACACAACTACTGTACTGTCTACTAGGGTCCACTACTGTACTGTCTACTAGGGTCTACTACTGTACTGTCTACTAGGGCCCACTACTGTACTGTCTACTAGGGTCTACTACTGTACTGTCTACTAGGGTCACACAACTACTGTACTGTCTACTAGGGTCCACTACTGTACTGTCTACTAGGGTCCACTACTGTACTGTCTACTAGGGTCTACTACTGTACTGTCTACTAGGGTCACACAACTACTGTACTGTCTACTAGGGTCCACTACTGTACTGTCTACTAGGGTCTACTACTGTACTGTCTACTAGGGTCTACTACTGTACTGTCTACTAGGGTCCACTACTGTACTGTCTACTAGGGTCACACAACTACTGTACTGTCTACTAGGGTCACACAACTACTGTACTGTCTACTAGGGTCCACTACTGTACTGTCTACTAGGGTCTACTACTGTACTGTCTACTAGGGTCTACTACTGTACTGTCTACTAGGGTCCACTACTGTACTGTCTACTAGGGTCCACTACTGTACTGTCTACTAGGGTCCACTACTGTACTGTCTACTAGGGTCACACAACTACTGTACTGTCTACTAGGGTCCACTACTGTACTGTCTACTAGGGTCTACTACTGTACTGTCTACTAGGGTCTACTACTGTACTGTCTACTAGGGTCCACTACTGTACTGTCTACTAGGGTCACACAACTACTGTACTGTCTACTAGGGTCCACTACTGTACTGTCTACTAGGGTCACACAACTACTGTACTGTCTACTAGGGTCACACAACTACTGTACTGTCTACTAGGGTCCACTACTGTACTGTCTACTAGGGTCCACTACTGTACTGTCTACTAGGGTCCACTACTGTACTGTCTACTAGGGTCACACAACTACTGTACTGTCTACTAGGGTCCACTACTGTACTGTCTACTAGGGTCACACAACTACTGTACTGTCTACTAGGGTCCACTACTGTACTGTCTACTAGGGTCTACTACTGTACTGTCTACTAGGGTCTACTACTGTACTGTCTACTAGGGTCCACTACTGTACTGTCTACTAGGGTCCACTACTGTACTGTCTACTAGGGTCCACTACTGTACTGTCTACTAGGGTCTACTACTGTACTGTCTACTAGGGTCTACTACTGTACTGTCTACTAGGGTCACACAACTACTGTACTGTCTACTAGGGTCACACAACTACTGTACTGTCTACTAGGGTCTACTACTGTACTGTCTACTAGGGTCCACTACTGTACTGTCTACTAGGGTCACACAACTACTGTACTGTCTACTAGGGTCCACTACTGTACTGTCTACTAGGGTCACACTACTGTACTGTCTACTAGGGTCACACAACTACTGTACTGTCTACTAGGGTCCACTACTGTACTGTCTACTAGGGTCCACTACTGTACTGTCTACTAGGGTCCACTACTGTACTGTCTACTAGGGTCACACAACTACTGTACTGTCTACTAGGGTCCACTACTGTACTGTCTACTAGGGTCACACAACTACTGTACTGTCTACTAGGGTCCACTACTGTACTGTCTACTAGGGTCCACTACTGTACTGTCTACTAGGGTCCACTACTGTACTGTCTACTAGGGTCCACTACTGTACTGTCTACTAGGGTCCACTACTGTACTGTACTGTCTACTACTGGTCTACTAGGGTCTACTACTGTACTGTCTACTAGGGTCTACTACTGTACTGTCTACTAGGGTCACACAACTACTGTACTGTCTACTAGGGTCACACAACTACTGTACTGTCTACTAGGGTCTACTACTGTACTGTCTACTAGGGTCCACTACTGTACTGTCTACTAGGGTCACACAACTACTGTACTGTCTACTAGGGTCACACAACTACTGTACTGTCTACTAGGGTCACACTACTACTGTACTGTCTACTAGGGTCACACAACTGTACTGTCTACTAGGGTCACACACTACTGTACTGTCTACTAGGGTCCACTACTGTACTGTCTACTAGGGTCCACTACTGTACTGTCTACTAGGGTCCACAACTACTGTACTGTCTACTAGGGTCACACAACTACTGTACTGTCTACTAGGGTCCACTACTGTACTGTCTACTAGGGTCCACTACTGTACTGTCTACTAGGGTCCACTACTGTACTGTCTACTAGGGTCTACTACTGTACTGTCTACTAGGGTCCACTACTGTACTGTCTACTAGGGTCACACTACTGTACTGTCTACTAGGGTCCACTACTGTACTGTCTACTAGGGTCCACTACTGTACTGTCTACTAGGGTCCACTACTGTACTGTCTACTAGGGTCTACTACTGTACTGTCTACTAGGGTCACACAACTACTGTACTGTCTACTAGGGTCTACTGTACTGTCTACTAGGGTCAACTACTGTCCTGTCTACTAGGGTCCACTACTGTACTGTCTACTAGGGTCACACAACTACTGTACTGTCTACTAGGGTCCACTACTGTACTGTCTACTAGGGTCACACAACTACTGTACTGTCTACTAGGGTCACACAACTACTGTACTGTCTACTAGGGTCCACTACTGTACTGTCTACTAGGGTCCACTACTACTGTACTGTCTACTAGGGTCCACTACTGTACTGTCTACTAGGGTCACACAACTACTGTACTGTCTACTAGGGTCCACTACTGTACTGTCTACTAGGGTCCACTACTGTACTGTCTACTAGGGTCCACTACTGTACTGTCTACTAGGGTCCACTACTGTACTGTCTACTAGGGTCACACAACTACTGTACTGTCTACTAGGGTCCACTACTGTACTGTCTACTAGGGTCCACTACTGTACTGTCTACTAGGGTCACACTACTGTACTGTCTACTAGGGTCACTAACTGTACTGTCTACTAGGGTCAACTACTGTCCTGTCTACTAGGGTCCACTACTGTACTGTCTACTAGGGTCACACAACTACTGTACTGTCTACTAGGGTCCACTACTGTACTGTCTACTAGGGTCACACAACTACTGTACTGTCTACTAGGGTCCACTACTGTACTGTCTACTAGGGTCACACAACTACTGTACTGTCTACTAGTCCACTACTAGGGTCTACTAGTACTGTCTACTAGGGTCACACAACTACTGTACTGTCTACTAGGGTCCACACTGTACTGTCTACTAGGGTCCACTGTCTGTCTACTAGGGTCCACTACTGTACTGTCTACTAGGGTCCACTACTGTACTGTCTACTAGGGTCCACAACTACTGTACTGTCTACTAGGGTCACACAACTACTGTACTGTCTACTAGGGTCTACTACTGTACTGTCTGTACTGTCTAGGGTCCACTACTGTACTGTCTACTAGGGTCACACAACTACTGTACTGTCTACTAGGGTCCACTACTGTACTGTCTACTAGGGTCACACAACTACTGTACTGTCTACTAGGGTCACACAACTACTGTACTGTCTACTAGGGTCACACTACTGTACTGTCTACTAGGGTCCACAACTACTGTACTGTCTACTAGGGTCCACTACTGTACTGTCTACTAGGGTCACACAACTACTGTACTGTCTACTAGGGTCCACTACTGTACTGTCTACTAGGGTCACACAACTACTGTACTGTCTACTAGGGTCACACAACTACTGTACTGTCTACTAGGGTCCACTACTGTACTGTCTACTAGGGTCCACTACTGTACTGTCTACTAGGGTCCACTACTGTACTGTCTACTAGGGTCACACAACTACTGTACTGTCTACTAGGGTCCACTACTGTACTGTCTACTAGGGTCCACTACTGTACTGTCTACTAGGGTCCACTACTGTACTGTACTGTCTACTGTACTGTCTACTAGGGTCACACAACTACTGTACTGTCTACTAGGGTCACACAACTACTGTACTGTCTACTAGGGTCTACTACTGTACTGTCTACTAGGGTCCACTACTGTACTGTCTACTAGGGTCACACAACTACTGTACTGTCTACTAGGGTCCACTACTGTACTGTCGACTAGGGTCCACTACTGTACTGTCTACTAGGGTCACACAACTACTGTACTGTCTACTAGGGTCACACAACTACTGTACTGTCTACTAGGGTCACACTACTACTGTACTGTCTACTAGGGTCACACAACTACTGTACTGTCTACTAGGGTCACACAACTTCTATACTGTCTACTAGGGTCCACTACTGTACTGTCTACTAGGGTCCACTACTGTACTGTCTACTAGGGTCCACTACTGTACTGTCTACTAGGGTCCACTACTGTACTGTCTGTACTGTCTAGGGTCCACAACTACTGTACTGTCTACTACTACTGTACTGTCTACTAGGGTCCACTACTGTACTGTCTACTAGGGTCCACTACTGTACTGTCTACTAGGGTCCACTACTGTACTGTCTACTAGGGTCACACAACTACTGTACTGTCTACTAGGGTCACACTACTGTACTGTCTACTAGGTCACACAACTACTGTACTGTCTACTAGGGTCTACTACTGTACTGTCTACTAGGGTCCACTACTGTACTGTCTACTAGGGTCCAACTACTGTACTGTCTACTAGGGTCACACAACTACTGTACTGTCTACTAGGGTCACACTAACTACTGTACTGTCTGTCTACTAGGGTCACACAACTACTGTACTGTCTACTAGGGTCACTACTGTAACTAGGGTCCACTACTGTACTGTCTACTAGGGTCACACAACTACTGTCTACTACTGTCTACTAGGGTCACACAACTACTGTACTGTCTACTAGGGTCCACTACTGTACTGTCTACTAGGGTCACACAACTACTGTACTGTCTACTAGGGTCACACAACTACTGTACTGTCTACTAGGGTCCACTACTGTACTGTCTACTAGGGTCCACTACTGTACTGTCTACTAGGGTCCACAACTACTGTACTGTCTACTAGGGTCACAACTACTGTACTGTCTACTAGGGTCACACAACTACTGTACTGTCTACTAGGGTCCACTGTACTGTCTACTAGGGTCACACAACTACTGTACTGTCTACTAGGGTCCACTACTGTACTGTCTACTAGGGTCCACACTGTACTGTCTACTGTCTACTAGGGTCACACAACTACTGTACTGT
>NW_027040395.1:40918-45918 GCF_034236695.1 Oncorhynchus nerka | reverse complement strand
ACCTCCACTCCCACCACTAACAGACCTCCCTCTACCACTAACAGACCTCCACTCTACCACTAACAGACCTCCACTCTACCACTAACAGACCTCCACCTACCACTAACAGACCTCCACTCTACCACTAACAGACCTCCACTCTACCACTAACAGACCTCCACTCTACCTTCAACAGACCTCCACTCTACCACTAACAGACCTCCACTCTACCACTAACAGACCCAGAGCAGAAACTCACTGTTTTCAGACAGCTCCAGTATGTAGTGTAGAAGAGGAGAGTTTCCATCGAAGGGTCTGACCCAGGAGAGAAGAACTGAACGGCTGTCTGAATCATTCAGAGACACAGACAGAGACCTGGGGGAGTGGGGGAGCTCACTGTGGGACAGGAGGGGGAGAGGGGGATGGGAGGAGAGAGAGGGGAGGTGGAGGGAAGGAGAGAGAGAGGGAGGGAGGGAGAGAGGGGATGAGAGAGAGGGGAGGAGAGAGAGAGGGGTGGAGGGGGTAGAGAGAGAGGGAGGGAGGGAGAGAGGGGAGGTGAGAGAGGGGAGGTGGAGGGAGGTAGAGAGAGAGGGAGGGAGAGAGGAACGAGAGAGGGGAGGTGGAGGGAGGTAGAGAGAGAGGGAGGGAGAGAGAGGAGGGAGAGAGGGGGAAAAAGACAATATTACTTTCTATTATTTGATTATTATCTGAAGGCATGTGATATATTAGACAGATTTGAGGGTTGAGAGATGGAGAGAGACAGAGAGATGGAGAGAGTGACAGAGAGAGTGACAGAGAGTTGGAGAGAGGGACAGAGAGATGTAGAGAGAGACAGAGAGTTTGAGAAAGGGACAGAGAGATGAAGAGAGAGACATAGAGTTGGAGAGAGGGACAGAGAGATGAAGAGAGAGACATAGAGTTGGAGAGAGGGACAGAGAGATGGAGAGAGAGACAGAGAGTTGGAGAGAGGGACAGAGAGATGGAGAGAGAGACATCCCCCTCTCCTCTCCTCTCCTCCTCCTGTCATCTCCCCCTCCTCTCCTCTCCTCCTTCTCCCCCCTCTACCCTCCTCCTCTCTTCTCCTCCCCTCTCCTCTCCTCTCCTCTTATCCCTCTCACCTCTCCTCTCCTCTCCTCCTCCTCCCCTCTCCTCTCATCCCCATCTCCTCTCCTCTTATCCCTCTCACCTCGCCTCTCCTTCTCCTCCCCTCTCCTCTCCTCTCCTCTCATCCCCATCTCCTCTCCTCTCCTCTCCTCCTCTCTCTTCTCCTCTTATCCCCCTCCCCTCTCATCTTATACTCCTCTCCTCTCCTCTCCTCTCCTCTCCTCTCCTCTCATCCCCATCTCATCTTATTCCCCTCTCCTCTCCTCCTCTCTCTTCTCCTCGTATCCCCCTCCCCTCTCATCTTATCCCCCTCTTCTCTCCTCTCCCTCTCCTGTTTCTCCCTCAGCTTTGAGTTACTATTGCATATGGGGGAGGCATGCGTGAACACGCAAATGGAGGGGCGAGGCCTGAGGGGAAGGGGTGGGGATGTGGGATTCAGAGTGTGGCAGTTTGAAGTCCCAAGTCATGTGTGTGTGTGTGTAACTCACATGACTTCGAGGCGTGCGGAGCGTGATTGGTTCCCGGCCTGTGATGTCACAG
Organism: Oncorhynchus nerka; assembly: GCF_034236695.1. Lineage (NCBI taxonomy): Eukaryota > Metazoa > Chordata > Actinopteri > Salmoniformes > Salmonidae > Oncorhynchus > Oncorhynchus nerka. Next base: position 44,295 of record NW_027040395.1, on the reverse strand, counting down.
TGCAGGTATAGTCTCCTATGTCGCCTGACCAAGTCTGGCTGATGGTCAGAGAACCAGACAATATAGACACTCTGCCCCCGCTGGGCTGGAGGGGTACTGCTCCACGCTGCCACTGGAAACTACAGAGATACAGAACCATGTTAACATAGAGACACTCTGCCCCCGCTGGGCTGGAGGGGTACTGCACCACACTGGAAACTACAGAGATACAGAACCATGTTAACATAGAGACACACAGCCCCCGCTGGGCTGGAGGGGTACTGCACCACACTGGAAACTACAGAGATACTGAACCATGTTAACATAGAGACACTCTGCCCCCGCTGGGCTGGAGGGGTACTGCACCACACTGGAAACTACAGAGATACTGAACCATGTTAACATAGAGACACTCTGCCCCCGCTGGGCTGGAGGGGTACTGCACCACACTACAGAGATACAGAACCATGTTAACATAGAGACACTCTGCCCCCGCTGGGCTGGAGGGGTACTGCACTACACTACAGAGATACAGAACCATGTTAACATAGAGACACTCTGCCCCCGCTGGGCTGGAGGGGTACTGCACCACACTGGAAACTACAGAGATACAGAACCATGTTAACATAGAGACACTCTGCCCCCGCTGGGCTGGAGGGGTACTGCACCACACTGGAAACTACAGAGAAACAGAACCATGTTAACATACAGACACTCTGCCCCCGCTGGGCTGGAGGGGTACTGCACCACACTACAGAGATACAGAACCATGTTAACACACACACACACCCTCCCCTACCTGATGTTGATCCTGGGGTCGTGTGTAGCGTTACAGTCCAGGGTTGCCGTGGTTCCCTTGATGACCCTCTGGTCCACCGGCGGGACGGAGATAAATGTACGAACTGCAGAGAGAGGTCAGAGGTTAAGGGGGTCATCATCATCATGATATTATCTCATAGAACAAAACATAGAATATATCACACCTCATTTTCAGTGTTTATTCCAACTCTCTTCATTCTCCATTCATTTCTCCCATAGGGACGGCCGAACCAACCAGAGGTAACCTCTCCATTCATTTCTCCCATAGGGACGGCGGAACCAACCAGAGATCACCTCTCCATTCATTTCTCCCATAGGGACGGCCGAACCAACCAGAGGTCACCTCTCCATTCATTTCTCCCATATGGACGGCCGAACCAACCAGAGGTCACTTCTCCATTCATTTCTCCCATAGGGACGGCCGAACCAACCAGAGATCACCTCTCCATTCATTCCTCACCATAGGGACGGCCGAACCAACCAGAGGTCACTTCTCCATTCATTTCTCCCATAGGGACGGCCGAACCAACCAGAGGTCACCTCTCCATTAATTTCTCCCATATGGACGGCCGAACCAACCAGAGGTCACCTCTCCATTAATTTCTCCCATAGGGACGGCCGAACCAACCAGAGGTCACCTCTCCATTCATTTCTCCCATAGGGACGGCCGAACCAACCAGAGGTCACCTCTCCATTAATTTCTCCCATATGGACGGCCGAACCAACCAGAGGTCACCTCTCCATTAATTTCTCCCATAGGGACGGTCGAACCAACCAGAGGTCACCTCTCCATTCATTTCTCCCATAGGGACGGCCGAACCAACCAGAGGTCACCTCTCCATTCATTTCTCCCATAGGGACGGCCGAACCAACCAGAGGTCACCTCTCCATTAATTTCTCCCATAGGGACGGCCGAACCAACCAGAGGTCACCTCTCCATTCATTTCTCCCATAGGGACGGCCGAACCAACCAGAGGTCACCTCTCCATTAATTTCTCCCATATGGACGGCCGAACCAACCAGAGGTCACCTCTCCATTAATTTCTCCCATAGGGACGGTCGAACCAACCAGAGGTCACCTCTCCATTCATTTCTCCCATAGGGACGGCCGAACCAACCAGAGGTCACCTCTCCATTCATTTCTCCCATAGGGACGACCGAACCAACCAGAGGTCACCTCTCCATTCATTTCTCCCATAGGGACGGCCGAACCAACCAGAGGTCACCTCTCCATTCATTTCTCCCATAGGGACGGCCGAACCAACCAGAGGTCACTTCTGGGGGTTTGGACTACAAGCCAAATCTAGAGTTTCAGTTTGGACACTATTTGTGTCAGAATAGGGTGTCAGTTAGTGAACCATTAGATGTGATTGGGTAGGAGGTCAGTTAGTGAACCATTAGGAGGTCAGTTAGTGAACCATTAGATGTGATTGGGTAGGAGGTCAGGTAGTGAACCATTAGGAGGTCAGTTAGTGTACCATTAGGAGGTCAGTTAGTGTACTATTAGTAGGTCAGTTAGTATACCATTAGGAGGTCAGTTAGTGTACCATTAGGAGGTCAGTTAGTGAACCATTGGGAGGTCAGTTAGTATACCATTAGGAGGTCAGATAGTGAACCATTAGGAGATCAGTTAGTATACCATTAGGAGGCCAGTTAGTGTACCATTAGGAGGTCAGTTAGTGAACCATTAGGAGGTCAGTTAGTATACCATTAGGAGGTCAGTTAGTGAACCATTAGGAGGTCAGTTAGTGTACCATTAGGAGGTCAGTTAGTATACCATTAGGAGGTCAGTTAGTATACCATTAGGAGGTCAGTTAGTGAACCATTAGGAGGTCAGTTAGTATACCATTAGGAGGTCAGTTAGTATACCATTAGATGTGATTGGGTAGGAGGTCAGTTAGTGAACCATTAGGAGGTCAGTTAGTGTACCATTAGGAGGTCAGTTAGTGTACTATTAGTAGGTCAGTTAGTATACCATTAGGAGGTCAGTTAGTGTACCATTAGGAGGTCAGTTAGTGAACCATTAGGAGATCAGTTAGTATACCATTAGGAGGTCAGTTAGTGTACCATTAGGAGGTCAGTTAGTGAACCATTAGGAGGTCAGTTAGTGTACAATTAGGAGGTCAGTTAGTGAACCATTAGGAGGTCAGTTAGTATACCATTAGGAGGTCAGTTAGTATACCATTAGGAGGTCAGGTAGTATACCATTAGGAGGTCAGGTAGTGAACCATTAGGAGGTCAGTTAGTGTACCATTAGGAGGTCAGTTAGTATACCATTAGGAGGTCAGTTAGTATACCATTAGGAGGTCAGTTAGTGAACCATTAGGAGGTCAGTTAGTATACCATTAGGAGGTCAGGTAGTATACCATTAGGAGGTCAGTTAGTATACCATTAGGAGGTCAGGTAGTGAACCATTAGGAGGTCAGTTAGTGTACCATTAGGAGGTCAGTTAGTGAACCATTAGGAGGTCAGTTAGTGAACCATTAGGAGGTCAGTTAGTGTACCATTAGGAGGTCAGTTAGTGAACCATTAGGATGTCAGTTAGTATACCATTAGGATGTCAGTTAGTATACCATTAG
>NW_027040395.1:25918-35918 GCF_034236695.1 Oncorhynchus nerka | reverse complement strand
TGGTTACTAGTGAGTTACACACACACACACACACACACACACACACACACACACACACACAGAGCTGGAGGTTACTAGTGAGTTATACACACACACACACACACACACACACACACACACACACACACACACACACACACACACACACACACACCACACACACACACACACACACACACACACACACACACCCTGATTCCTTACCCTTGGCCTGACAGTGTAAGTCCACGTTCCTGTCCAGTGCTGCTACACTCTTCAGTCTGGGTTCAGCAGTGAAGTACGGAGGCTCTGAAACACACACACAGTTAGTTAGAGCAATACTTCTATGGCATTACCAGTCGGAGAGAGAATGAGAGAGAGAGAGAGACAGGGAGAGAGAGAGAGAGAGAGGGAGAGAGAGAGAGAGAGAGAGAGAGAGACAGACAGACAGACAGACAGACAGACAGACAGACAGACAGACAGACAGACAGACAGACAGACAGACAGACAGACAGACAGACAGACAGACAGACAGACAGGGAGAAAGACAGAGAGAGAGAGACAGAGAGACAGGAGAAAGAGAGAGAGAGAGAGAGCGCAGAGAGAGCGAGAGCAGAGAGAAGAGAGTGAGAGAGAGAGGGAGAAAGAGAGAGAGAGAGAGAGAGAGAGAGAGAAAGCAAGAGAGAGAGAGAGAGAGAGGGAGAGAGAGAGAGGGGAGAAAGAGAGAGAGAGAGAGAGAGAGGGAGAGAGAGAAAGAGAGACAGAGAGAGAGAGAGGAAAAGAGAGACAGAGAGAGAGAGAGAGAGAGAGAGAGAGAGAGAGAGAGAGAGAGAGACAGGGAGAAGAGAGTCTCCTCCTCTATCTCAGAATTCTATGTTCCTCTAGAAGACACAGGAGAATCTCCACCAGTTGAGAGCCACAACAGACCAGCGGGTCCAGACCAGAAGGTCCAGACCAGTGGGTCCAGTACAGTGTTCTGTTTGTTGTTCATGTTGTTAATAGTCCTAGCGGGGATTGGACTGATGACTCTTCACCAGCTGAAACTCCAAACACACTCAGCACACAGACAACGACGACACACACACTCCTCCTCCTGTGTGTGTGTGTGTGTAGAACCTGCTGTACCTTGTGGACAAGACAACAGAAACATTAATCTCCCTCATACACAGCTTGCACAGAACAGAACAGCAAATGGGTGGTGGGGAGACAGGTTTGTGCTTAATTTTAATTCTCTCTCTCTCTCTTCTCTCTTCTTCTGATGCTATGTCTCTCTCTCTTTATCCCTCCTCTAGAGATAGAGAGAAGAGAGATGATAGAGAGAAGAGAGAGATGATAGAGAGAAGATAGATGATAGGAGAGAGAGATGATAGAGAGAAGAGAGATGATAGAGAAAGAGAGATGATAGAGAGAAGAGATGATAGAGAGAAGATAGATGATAGAGAGAAGATAGATGATAGAGAGAAGATAGATGATAGAGAGAAGAGATGATAGAGAGAAGAGAGATGATAGAGAGATAGATGATAGAAGAAGATAGATGATAGAGAGAAGAGAGATGATAGAGAGAGAGAGAGATAGAGCGATGGAGAATAAAAGGACTAGCGTACATTTGAGAGCGCTACAAACCTCTCCCTCAGCAATCATGAAGCATCAAAAGCTATTGAGTAACACATCAAAAAAAAGTTGATCTTCATCAATCATCTTGTGTGTGTTTACCATACCACACACACACACACACACACACACACACACACACACACACACACACACACACACACACACACACACACACACACACACACACACACACACACACACCTCCACATATAAAGCACCTCAACCAGACACAGCCCACGCCTCTTCTCTGTGTGTGTGTGTGTGTGTGTGTGTGTGTGTGTGTGTGTGTGTGTGGTATGGTAAACACACACAAGATGATTGATCTGAGAAATTAACCATGGAGAATGTGTTATAACAGAACCATGGAGAATGTGTTATAACAGAACCATGGAGAATGTGTTATAACAGAACCATGGAGAATGTGTTATAACAGACAGGAACCATGGAGAATGTGTTATAACAGAACTATGGAGAATGTGTTATAACAGAACCATGGAGAATGTGTTATAACAGAACTGAGAATGTGTTGGCAACAGAACCATGGAGAAATGCAACAGACAGGAACCATGGGAGAATGTGGGCATAACAGGAACCAGTGAGAATGTAAGTAACAGCACAGGAACCATGGAGAATGTGTTATAACAGAACCATGGAGAATGTTATACCAGAACCATGGAGAATGTGTTATAACAGACAGGAACCATGGAGAATGTGTTATAACAGAACTATGGAGAATGTGTTATAACAGAACCATGGAGAATGTGTTATAACAGAACCATGGAGAATGTGTTATAACAGAACCATGGAGAATGTGTTATAACAGACAGGAACCATGGAGAATGTGTTATAACAGAACCATGGAGAATGTGTTATAACAGACAGGAACCATGGAGAATGTGTTATAACAGAACCATGGAGAATGTGTTAAACAGAACCATGTGTTATAACAGAACCATGGAGAATGTGTGTTATAACAGAACCATGGAGAATGTGTTATAACAGAACCATGAGAATGTGTGTTAGTGTTTATGTGTATGTAATAGTACATCAAAGGGGGCCAAGCAACCTGCCATCCAGGACCTCTATACCAGGCGGCGGTGTCAGAGGAAAGCTAGAAACATCTTCAAAGACTCCAGCCACCCTGGTCATAGACAGTGAGATGTGTTTGTACCCAGTACAGTGAGGTGTGTTTTGTACCCAGCAGTGAGTGTGTTTTGAAACCAGTACAGTGAGATGTGTTGTACCCAGCACAGTGAGGTGTGTTTTGCACCCAGTACAGTGAGATGTGTTGTACCCAGTACAGTGAGGGTGTGTTGTTCCCAGTACAGTGAGATGTGTGTTGTTCCCAGTACAGTGAGGTGTGTCGTACCCAGTACAGTGAGGTGTGTTTTGTTCCCAGTACAGTGAGCTGTGTCGTACCCAGTACAGTGAGGTGTGTCGTACCCAGTACAGTGAGGTGTGTTTTGTACCCAGTACAGTGAGGTGTGTTTTGTACCCAGTACAGTGAGGTGTGTTTTGTACCCAGTACAGTGAGGTGTGTTTTGTTCCCAGTACAGTGAGATGTGTGTTGTACCCAGTACAGTGAGGTGTGTTTTGTACCCAGTACAGTGAGGTGTGTTGTTCCCAGTACAGTGAGATGTGTGTTTCACCCAGTACAGTGAGGTGTGTTTTGTTTCCAGTACAGTGAGGTGTGTTTTGTTCCCAGTACAGTGAGGTGTGTTTTGTTCCCAGTACAGTGAGGTGTGTTTTGTAGCCAGTACAGTGAGGTGTGTTTTGTACCCAGTACAGTGAGGTGTGTTGTACCCAGTACAGTGAGGTGTGTTTTGTTCCCAGTACAGTGAGATGTGTGTTGTTCCCAGTACAGTGAGGTGTGTTTTGTTCCCAGTACAGTGAGGTGTGTCGTACCCAGTACAGTGAGATGTGTCGTACCCAGTACAGTGAGGTGTGTTTTGTTCCCAGTACAGTGAGGTGTGTTTTGTTCCCAGTACAGTGAGCTGTGTCGTACCCAGTACAGTGAGATGGGCCCGGGCCTCGGTGGGTCTGGTGGTGGAGTTGAGAAGCGACGCCTCACACACGTACACGCCCCCGTCTGAGAGGGAGGGGCTAGAGAGGGTCAGGCGACGCCCGAACACGCCCACTCCACTGGCCAGCCGACGCCCATTACGTTTCCACGACAACACCAGCCTCTCCACCGGCCTGGGGAGAAAACAACAAATTAACCAAATTAAATCTATCAATAACTCATCTAGCCAATCAATCAACCAATTAAACAATCAATCAATCAAATTATCAACCAATTAAACAATCAATCAATCAAATTATCAACCAATTAAACAATCGATCAATCAAATGATCAATCTATTTAACAATCAAGCAGTCGATCAGTAAATCAATGAATGACAGTGGAACAACTTCCAGTCTTCATAGAGGTCCATGGGCCACTGGGCTAGGGTACTGTCTACTAGGGTACTGTCTACTAGGGTCTACTAGGGTACTGTCTACTAGGGTCTACTACTGTACTGTCTACTAGGGTACTGTCTACTAGGGTACTGTCTACTAGGGTACTGTCTACTAGGGTCTACTAGGGTACTGTCTACTAGGGTACTGTCTACTAGGGTCTACTACTGTACTGTCTACTAGGGTCTACTACTGTACTGTCTACTAGGGTACTGTCTACTAGGGTACTGTCTACTAGGGTCTACTACTGTACTGTCTACTAGGGTACTGTCTACTAGGGTCTACTACTGTACTGTCTACTAGGGTACTGTCTACTAGGGTCTACTACTGTACTGTCTACTAGGGTACTGTCTACTAGGGTCCACTACTGTACTGTCTACTAGGGTACTGTCTACTAGGGTCTACTACTGTACTGTCTACTAGGGTACTGTCTACTAGGGTCTACTACTGTACTGTCTACTAGGGTACTGTCTACTAGGGTCTACTACTGTACTGTCTACTAGGGTACTGTCTACTAGGGTCTACTACTGTACTGTCTACTAGGGTACTGTCTACTAGGGTCTACTACTGTACTGTCTACTAGGGTACTGTCTACTAGGGTCCACTACTGTACTGTCTACTAGGGTACTGTCTACTAGGGTCTACTACTGTACTGTCTACTAGGGTACTGTCTACTAGGGTCTACTACTGTACTGTCTACTAGGGTACTGTCTACTAGGTCTACTACTGTACTGTCTACTAGGGTACTGTCTACTAGGGTCTACTACTGTACTGTCTACTAGGGTACTGTCTACTAGGGTCTACTACTGTACTGTCTACTAGGGTACTGTCTACTAGGGTCTACTACTGTACTGTCTACTAGGGTCTACTACTGTACTGTCTACTAGGGTCTACTACTGTACTGTCTACTAGGGTACTGTCTACTAGGGTCTACTACTGTACTGTCTACTAGGGTCCACTACTGTACTGTCTACTAGGGTCTACTACTGTACTGTCTACTAGGGTCAACTACTGTACTGTCTACTAGGGTCCACTACTGTACTGTCTACTAGGGTCTACTACTGTACTGTCTACTAGGGTCAACTACTGTACTGTCTACTAGGGTCCACTACTGTACTGTCTACTAGGGTCCACTACTGTACTGTCTACTAGGGTCCACTACTGTACTGTCTACTAGGGTCACACAACTACTGTCCTGTCTACTAGGGTCCACTACTGTACTGTCTACTAGGGTCCACTACTGTACTGTCTACTAGGGTCCACTACTGTACTGTCTACTAGGGTCCACTACTGTACTGTCTACTAGGGTCTACTACTGTACTGTCTACTAGGGTCAACTACTGTACTGTCTACTAGGGTCCACTACTGTACTGTCTACTAGGGTCAACTACTGTACTGTCTACTAGGTCCACTACTGTACTGTCTACTAGGGTCACACAACTACTGTCCTGTCTACTAGGGTCCACTACTGTACTGTCTACTAGGGTCTACTACTGTACTGTCTACTAGGGTCAACTACTGTACTGTCTACTAGGGTCCACTACTGTACTGTCTACTAGGGTCCACTACTGTACTGTCTACTAGGGTCTACTACTGTACTGTCTACTAGGGTCAACTACTGTACTGTCTACTAGGGTCCACTACTGTACTGTCTACTAGGGTCAACTACTGTACTGTCTACTAGGGTCCACTACTGTACTGTCTACTAGGGTCACACAACTACTGTCCTGTCTACTAGGGTCCACTACTGTACTGTCTACTAGGGTCTACTACTGTACTGTCTACTAGGGTCAACTACTGTACTGTCTACTAGGGTCCACTACTGTACTGTCTACTAGGGTCAACTACTGTACTGTCTACTAGGGTCCACTACTGTACTGTCTACTAGGGTCAACTACTGTACTGTCTACTAGGGTCCACTACTGTACTGTCTACTAGGGTCAACTACTGTACTGTCTACTAGGGTCCACTACTGTACTGTCTACTAGGGTCCACTACTGTACTGTCTACTAGGGTCCACTACTGTCCTGTCTACTAGGGTCACACAACTACTGTACTGTCTACTAGGGTCCACTACTATACTGTCTACTAGGGTCCACTACTGTACTGTCTACTAGGGTCAACTACTGTACTGTCTACGAGGGTCCACTACTGTACTGTCTACTAGGGTCCACTACTGTACTGTCTACTAGGGTCCACTACTGTCCTGTCTACTAGGGTCACACAACTACTGTACTGTCTACTAGGGTCAACTACTGTACTGTCTACTAGGGTCACACAACTACTGTACTGTCTACTAGGGTCAACTACTGTCCTGTCTACTAGGGTCACACAACTACTGTACTGTCTACTAGGGTCAACTACTGTACTGTCTACTAGGGTCACACAACTACTGTACTGTCTACTAGGGTCCACTACTGTCCTGTCTACTAGGGTCCACTACTGTACTGTCTACTAGGGTCCACTACTACTGTACTGTCTACTAGGGTCACACAACTACTGTACTGTCTACTAGGGTCACACAACTGTCCTGTCTACTAGGGTCAACTACTGTACTGTCTACTAGGGTCCACCACTACTGTACTGTCTACTAGGGTCCACTACTGTCCTGTCTACTAGGGTCAACTACTGTACTGTCTACTAGGGTCACACAACTACTGTACTGTCTACTAGGGTCAACTACTGTACTGTCTACTAGGGTCCACTACTGTACTGTCTACTAGGGTCACACAACTACTGTACTGTCTACTAGGGTCACACAACTACTGTACTGTCTACTAGGGTCCACTACTATACTGTCTACTAGGGTCCACTACTGTACTGTCTACTAGGGTCCACTACTGTACTGTCTACTAGGGTCCACTACTGTACTGTCTACTAGGGTCCACTACTGTACTGTCTACTAGGGTCTACTACTGTACTGTCTACTAGGGTCCACTACTGTACTGTCTACTAGGGTCCACTACTGTACTGTCTACTAGGGTCCACTACTACTGTACTGTCTACTAGGGTCCACTACTGTACTGTCTACTAGGGTCCACTACTGTACTGTCTACTAGGGCCCACTACTGTACTGTCTACTAGGGTCTACTACTGTACTGTCTACTAGGGTCACACAACTACTGTACTGTCTACTAGGGTCCACTACTGTACTGTCTACTAGGGTCTACTACTGTACTGTCTACTAGGGCCCACTACTGTACTGTCTACTAGGGTCTACTACTGTACTGTCTACTAGGGTCACACAACTACTGTACAGTCTACTAGGGTCCACTACTGTACTGTCTACTAGGGTCCACTACTGTACTGTCTACTAGGGTCTACTACTGTACTGTCTACTAGGGTCACACAACTACTGTACTGTCTACTAGGGTCCACTACTGTACTGTCTACTAGGGTCTACTACTGTACTGTCTACTAGGGTCTACTACTGTACTGTCTACTAGGGTCCACTACTGTACTGTCTACTAGGGTCACACAACTACTGTACTGTCTACTAGGGTCACACAACTACTGTACTGTCTCACTGGGGTCCACTACTGTACTGTCTACTAGGGTCTACTACTGTACTGTCTCACTAGGGTCTACTACTGTACTCTGCCAGATCCACTGCTGTACTGTCTACTAGGATCACTACTGTGTATCTACTAGGGTCCACTACTGTGCCGCTGCTCTGGATCACCTGCTCTGTGCTGTCCTATAGGGTCCACTACTGTACTTCCATCTGCTAGGGTCCTACTGCCCTGTACTGTCTACTAGGGTCTACTGTGCTGTCACTACAAGGATCCACTCTGTGCTGTCTACTAGGGTCACATTAACTGCTGTACTGTCTACTAGGGTCCACTACTGTACTGTCTACTAGGGGTCACACAACTACTGTACTGTCTACTAGGTCACACAACTACTGTACTGTCTACTAGGGTCCACTACTGTACTGTCTGCTAGGGTCCACTATGTACTGTCTACTAGGGTCCACTACTGTACTGTCTACTAGGTCACACAACTACTGTACTGTCTACTAGGATCCCTACTGTACTGTCTACTAGGTCACACAACTACTGTACTGTCTACTAGGTCCACTACTGTACTGTCTACTAGGTCTACTACTGTACTGTCTACTAGGTCTACTACTGTACTGTCTACTAGGTCCACTACTGTACTGTCTACTAGGGTTCCACTATTATGCTGTCTACTAGGTCACTCACTGTACTGTCTGCTAGGATCTACTACTGTACTGTCTACTAGGGTCACTGGCTTCTTTGTGCACATCTCTGGATGCTATTCTGTACTGTCTACTAGGGTCTACTATTGCTGTCTACTAGGATACTACTGTACTGTCTACTAGGGTCACACAACTACTGTACTGTCTACTAGGGTCCACTACTGTACTGTCGACTAGGGTCCACTACTGTACTGTCTACTAGGGTCACACAACTACTGTACTGTCTACTAGGGTCACACAACTACTGTACTGTCTACTAGGGTCACACAACTACTGTACTGTCTACTAGGGTCCACTACTGTACTGTCTACTAGGGTCCACTACTGTACTGTCTACTAGGGTCACACAACTACTGTACTGTCTACTAGGGTCCACTACTGTACTGTCTACTAGGGTCCACTACTGTACTGTCTACTAGGGTCCACTACTGTACTGTCTACTAGGGTCCACTACTGTACTGTCTACTAGGGTCTACTACTGTACTGTCTACTAGGGTCCACTACTGTACTGTCTACTAGGGTCACACAACTACTGTACTGTCTACTAGGGTCACACAACTACTGTACTGTCTACTAGGGTCACACAACTACTGTACTGTCTACTAGGGTCTACTACTGTACTGTCTACTAGGGTCCACTACTGTACTGTCTACTAGGGTCACACAACTACTGTACTGTCTACTAGGGTCACACAACTACTGTACTGTCTACTAGGGTCACACAACTACTGTACTGTCTACTAGGGTCACACAACTACTGTACTGTCTACTAGGGTCACACAACTACTGTACTGTCTACTAGGGTCCACTACTGTACTGTCTACTAGGGCCCACTACTGTACTGTCTACTAGGGTCTACTACTGTACTGTCTACTAGGTCACACAACTACTGTACTGTCTACTAGGGTCCACTACTGTACTGTCTACTAGGGTCTACTACTGTACTGTCTACTAGGGCCCACTACTGTACTGTCTACTAGGGTCTACTACTGTACTGTCTACTAGGGTCACACAACTACTGTACTGTCTACTAGGGTCCACTACTGTACTGTCTACTAGGGTCCACTACTGTACTGTCTACTAGGGTCCACTACTGTACTGTCTACTAGGGTCACACAACTACTGTACTGTCTACTAGGGTCCACTACTGTACTGTCTACTAGGGTCTACTACTGTACTGTCTACTAGGGTCTACTACTGTACTGTCTACTAGGGTCCACTACTGTACTGTCTACTAGGGTCACACAACTACTGTACTGTCTACTAGGGTCACACAACTACTGTACTGTCTACTAGGGTCCACTACTGTACTGTCTACTAGGGTCTACTACTGTACTGTCTACTAGGGTCTACTACTGTACTGTCTACTAGGGTCCACTACTGTACTGTCTACTAGGGTCCACTACTGTACTGTCTACTAGGGTCCACTACTGTACTGTCTACTAGGGTCACACAACTACTGTACTGTCTACTAGGGTCCACAACTACTGTACTGTCTACTAGGGTCCACTACTGTACTGTCTACTAGGGTCTACTACTGTACTGTCTACTAGGGTCCACTACTGTACTGTCTACTAGGGTCACACAACTACTGTACTGTCTACTAGGGTCCACTACTGTACTGTCTACTAGGGTCACACAACTACTGTACTGTCTACTAGGGTCACACAACTACTGTACTGTCTACTAGGGTCACACAACTACTGTACTGTCTACTAGGGTCCACAACT
>NW_027040395.1:15000-25418 GCF_034236695.1 Oncorhynchus nerka | reverse complement strand
TCTCTAGTGTATAACCTACATCTATACCCTTCTCTCTCTAGTGTATAACCTACATCTATACCCTCCTCTCCCTCTCTAGTGTATAACCTACATCTATACCCTCCTCTCCCTCTCTAGTGTATAACCTACATCTATACCCTTCTCTCTCTAGTGTATAACCTACATCTATACCCTCCTCTCCCTCTCTAGTGTATAACCTACATCTATACCCTTCTCTCTCTAGTGTATAACCTACATCTATACCCTCCTCTCCCTCTCTAGTGTATAACCTACATCTATACCCTTCTCTCTCTAGTGTATAACCTACATCTACACCCTCCTCTCCCTCTCTAGTGTATAACCTACATCTATACCCTTCTCTCTCTAGTGTATAACCTACATCTATACCCTCCTCTCCCTCTCTAGTGTATAACCTACATCTATACCCTCCTCTCCCTAGTGTATAACCTACATCTATACCCTCCTCTCTCTAGTGTATAACTTACATCTATACCCTCCTCTCTCTAGTGTATAACTTACATCTATACCCTCCTCTCCCTAGTGTATAACCTACATCTATACCCTCCTCTCCCTAGTGTATAACCTACATCTATACCCTCCTCTCCCTAGTGTATAACCCATAATTCATACCCTCCTCTCCCTCTCCCTAGTGTATAAACTACATCTATACCCTCCTCTCCTAGTGTGTATAACCTCTCTATACCTCTCTCCCTAGTGTATAACCTACATCTATACCCTTCTCTCTCTAGTGTATAACCTACATCTATACCCTCCTCTCTCTAGTGTATAACCTACATCTCTACCCTCCTCTCCCTCTCTCTAGTGTATAACCTACATCTATACCCTCCTCTCCCTAGTGTATAACCTACATCTATACCCTCCTCTCCCTAGTGTATAACCTACATCTATACCCTCCTCTCTCTAGTGTATAACCTACATCTATACCCTCCTCTCCCTAGTGTATAACCTACATCTATACCTCCTCTCTCCTAGTGTATAACCTACATCTATACCCTCCCTCCCCCTAGTGTATATCCTACATCTATACCCTCTCCTCTCAGTGTATATCCTACATCTATACCCTCCTCTCCCTCTCTCTAGTGTATAACCTACATCTATACCCTCCCTCTCCTAGTGTATAACCCACATCTATACCCTCACTCTCCCTAGTGTATAACCTACATCTATACCCTCCTCTCCCCTCTCTAGTGTATATCCACATCTATACCTCACTCTCCCTCTCTCTAGTGTATAACCTACATCTATACCCTCCCTCTCCCTAGTGTATAACCTACATCTATACCCTCCTCTCTCCTAGTGTATAACCTACATCTATACCTCCTCTCTCCCCTCTCTAGTGTATAACCTACATCTATACCCTCCTCTCCCTAGTGTATAACCCCATCTCTACTGTGTTCTTCACAGAGACGGTCTCAGGTAATCAGTGTAGTGTGGTCCAGGTCATTCTGTCTCTCTACAGTGTGAAATCAATCAGACACTTAAACTGCTCCTGTTTCTCTGTCTCCTTCTCTCTCTCTCTCTCTCTCTCTCTCTCTCTCTCTCCTCCATACACCCCCCTCTCTCTCTCTCTCTCCTCCATACACCCCTCTTCTCTCTCTCTCTCTCTCTCTCTCTCTCTCTCTCTCTCCTCCATACACCCCCCTCTCTCTCTCTCTCTCTCTCCTCCATACACCCCCTCTCTCTCTCTCTCCTCTGTTTCTTCCTACCTACCTACTTCTTCTAACAGACCTCCACTTGGCCACTAACAGACTTCCACTTTACCACTAACAGACCTCCACTCTACCACCAACAGAGCTCCACTCTGCTTCACTAACAGACCTCCACTCTACCACTAAACAGAGCTCCACTTCATGAGCTAACAGACCTCCACTTTACCACCAACAGACTCCTCCACTCTACCACTCAACAGACCTCCACTCTACCTTCTAACAGACTTCCACCTAATATCAACAGACCTCCACTCTAACATTTTCACAGACTGATTTCCACTACAGACCTCCCCTCCTCTACCACTAACAGACCTCCACTCTACCACTAACAGACTCACTCTACCACTAACAGACCTCCACTCTACCACTAACAGACTTCTACTCAACAGACCTCCACCTACCACTAACAGACCTCCACTCTCCACTAACAGACCTCCACTCTACTTGACCAACAGACCTCCACTCTTACCACTACCAGACCTCCTTCTTACCACTACAGACCTCCACTCTACCACCAACAGACCTCCACTACCACATAACAGACCTCCTCTACTACTAACATACCTCCACTCTACACTAACAGACCTCCACTCTACACACTAACAGACCTCCACTCTACCACTCAACAGACCTCCCTCTACACTAACAGACCACCCTACCACCAACAGACCTCTCTGGCCACTAACAGACCTCCTCTTAATACTCAACAGACCTCCTCCACTTCTCACTCAACAGACCACTTACCTGCTCACCAACAGACCTCCGACTCTCCAATAACAGACCTCCACTTACCACCAACAGACCTCCACTTTACCACTAACAGACCTCCACCTACCACTCAAAATACCTCCACTCTACCACTTAACAGACCTCCACTTTACCACTAACAGACCTCCACTCTACCACTAACAGCCCCTTCTGGCCACTAACAGACCTCCACTCTTACCACTAACAGACCTCCACTCTACCACTAACAGACCTCCACTCTACCACTAACAGACCCCACTCTACCACTAACAGACTCCACTCTACCACTAACAGACCTCCACTCTACCCTAACAGACCTCCACTCTACCACTAACAGACCTCCACTCTACCACTAACAGACCCAGAGCAGAAACTCACTGTTTTCAGACAGCTCCAGTATGTGTAGAAGAGGAGAGTTTCCATCGAAGGGTCTGACCCAGGAGAGAAGAGTCCGAACGGCTGTCTGAATCATTCAGAGACACAGACAGAGACCTGGGGAGTGGGGAGCTCACTGTGGGACAGGAGGGGGAGAGGGGGATGGGAGGAGAGAGAGGGGAGGTGGAGGGAAGGAGAGAGAGAGGGGAGGGAGGGAGAGGGGATGAGAGAGAGGGGAGGAGAGAGAGAGGGGGGTGGAGGGGGTAGAGAGAGAGGGAGGGAGGGAGAGAGGGGAGGTGAGAGAGGGGGAGGTGGAGGGAGGTAGAGAGAGAGGGAGGAGAGAGGAACGAGAGAGGGGAGGTGGAGGGAGGTAGAGAGAGAGGGAGGGAGAGAGAGGAGGGAGAGAGGGGGAAAGACAATATTACTTTCTATTATTTGATTATTATCTGAAGGCATGTGGATATATTAGACAGATTTGAGGGTTGAGAGATGGAGAGAGACAGAGAGATGGAGAGAGTGACAGAGAGAGTGACAGAGAGTTGGAGAGAGGGACAGAGAGATGTAGAGAGAGACAGAGAGTTTGAGAAAGGGACAGAGAGATGAAGAGAGAGACATAGAGTTGGAGAGAGGGACAGAGAGATGAAGAGAGAGACATAGAGTTGGAGAGAGGGACAGAGAGATGGAGAGAGAGACAGAGAGAGTTGGAGAGAGGGACAGAGAGATGGAGAGAGAGACATCCCCTCTCCTCTCCCTCTCCTCCTGTCATCTCCCCTCTCTCCTCTCCTCCTTCTCCCCCTCTACCCTCCTCCCTCTCTTCTCCCTCCCCTCTCCTCTCCTCTCCTCTTATCCTCACCTCTCCCTCTCCCTCTCCCTCCCCTCCCCTCTCCTCTCATCCCCATCTCCTCTCCTCTTATCCCTCTCACCTCGCCTCCTCCTTCTCCCCCCTCTCCTCTCCTCCTCTCATCCCCATCTCCTCTCCTCTCCTCTCCTCCTCTCTCTTCTCCTCTTATCCCCCTCCCCTCTCATCTTATACTCCTCTCCTCTCCCTCCTCTCCTCTCCTCTCCTCTCATCCCCATCTCATCTTATTCCCTCTCCTCTCCTCCTTCCTCTCTTCTCCCCTCGTATCCCCTCCCCTCTCATCTTATCCCTCTTCTCTCCTCTCCCTCTCCTGTTTCTCCCTCAGCTTTGTTACTATTGCATATGGGGGAGGCATGCGTGAACACGCAAATGGAGGGGCGAGGCCTGAGGAAGGGGTGGGGATGTGGGATTCAGAGGTGGCAGTTTGAAGTCCCAAGTCATGTGTGTGTGTGTGTAACTCACATGACTTCGAGGCGTGCGGAGCGTGATTGGTTCCCGGCCTGTGATGTCACAGTGCAGGTATAGTCTCCTATGTCGCCTGACCAAGTCTGGCTGATGGTCAGAGAACCAGACAATATAGACACTCTGCCCCCGCTGGGCTGGAGGGGTACTGCTCCACGCTGCCACTGGAAACTACAGAGATACAGAACCATGTTAACATAGAGACACTCTGCCCCCGCTGGGCTGGAGGGGTACTGCACCACACTGGAAACTACAGAGATACAGAACCATGTTAACATAGAGACACACAGCCCCGCTGGGCTGGAGGGGTACTGCACCACACTGGAAACTACAGAGATACTGAACCATGTTAACATAGAGACACTCCCTCTGCTGAGGGGTACTGGAGGATACTGGTGTTACTGCACCACACTGGAAACTACAGAGATACAGAACCATGTTAACATAGAGACACTCTGCCCCCGCTGGGCTGGAGGGGCACTGCACCACACTACAGAGATACAGAACCATGTTAACATAGAGACACTCTGCTGGGCTGGAGGGTACTGCACTACACTCACAGAGACTGGAACCATGTTAACTGGAGGGGGCTACTGCACCACACTGGAAACTACAGAGATACAGAACCATGTTAACATAGAGACACTCTGCCCCGCTGGGCTGGAGGGGTACTGCACCACACTGGAAACTACAGAGAAACAGAACCATGTTAACATACAGACACTCTGCCCCCGCTGGGCTGGAGGGGTACTGCACCACACTACAGAGATACAGAACCATGTTAACATACACACACCTCCCCCCATGTTGATCCTGGGCGTGTATGCTAGTCCAGGGGTTGCCGTGGTTCCCTTTGATGACCCTCTGGTCCACCGCGGACGAGATAAAATGTAAACTGCAGAGAGAGGTCAGAGGTTAAGGGGTCACATCATCATGATATTATCTCATAGAACAAAACATAGAATATATCATCCTCATTTTCGTGTTTATTCCAACTTCATTCTCCATTCATTTCTCCCCCATAGGGACGGCCGAACCAACCAGAGGTAACCTCTCCATTCATTTCCACCCCATAGGGACGGCGAACCAACCAGAGATCACCTCTCCATTCATTTCTCCCATAGGGACGGCCGAACCAACCAGAGGTCACCTCTCCATTCATTTCTCCCATATGGACGGTCAACCAACCAGAGGTCACTTCTCCATTCATTTCTCCCATAGGGACGGCCGAACCAACCAGAGATCACCTCTCCATTCATTCCTCACCATAGGGACGGCCGAACCAACCAGAGGTCATTTCCATTCATTTCTCCCATAGGGACGGCCGAACCAACCAGAGGTCACCTTCTCCATTAATTTCTCCCATATGGACGGCCGAACCAACCAGAGGTCACCTCTCCATTAATTTCTCCCATAGGGACGGCCGAACCAACCAGAGGTCACCTCTCCATTCATTTCTCCCATAGGGACGGCCGAACCAACCAGAGGTCACCTCTCCATTAATTTCTCCCATATGGACGGCCGAACCAACCAGAGGTCACCTTCCATTAATTTCTCCCATAGGGACGGTCAACCAACCAGAGGTCACCTCTCCATTCATTTCTCCCATAGGGACGGCCGAACCAACCAGAGGTCACCTCTCCATTCATTTCTCCCATAGGGACGGCCGAACCAACCAGAGGTCACCTCTCCATTAATTTCTCCCATAGGGACGGCCGAACCAACCAGAGGTCACCTCTCCATTCATTTCTCCCATAGGGACGGCCGAACCAACCAGAGGTCACCTCTCCATTAATTTCTCCCATATGGACGGCCGAACCAACCAGAGGTCACCTCTCCATTAATTTCTCCCATAGGGACGGCCGAACCAACCAGAGGTCACCTCTCCATTCATTTCTCCCATAGGGACGGCCGAACCAACCAGAGGTCACCTCTCCATTCATTTCTCCC
Organism: Oncorhynchus nerka; assembly: GCF_034236695.1. Classification (NCBI taxonomy): domain Eukaryota; kingdom Metazoa; phylum Chordata; class Actinopteri; order Salmoniformes; family Salmonidae; genus Oncorhynchus; species Oncorhynchus nerka. The sequence continues at coordinate 19,295 of NW_027040395.1, read as the reverse complement.
ATAGGGACGACCGAACCAACCAGAGGTCACCTCTCCATTCATTTCTCCCATAGGGACGGCCGAACCAACCAGAGGTCACCTCTCCATTCATTTCTCCCATAGGGACGGCCGAACCAACCAGAGGTCACTTCTGGGGGTTTGGACTACAAGCCAAATCTAGAGTTTCAGTTTGGACACTATTTGTGTCAGAATAGGGTGTCAGTTAGTGAACCATTAGATGTGATTGGGTAGGAGGTCAGTTAGTGAACCATTAGGAGGTCAGTTAGTGAACCATTAGATGTGATTGGGTAGGAGGTCAGGTAGTGAACCATTAGGAGGTCAGTTAGTGTACCATTAGGAGGTCAGTTAGTGTACTATTAGTAGGTCAGTTAGTATACCATTAGGAGGTCAGTTAGTGTACCATTAGGAGGTCAGTTAGTGAACCATTGGGAGGTCAGTTAGTATACCATTAGGAGGTCAGATAGTGAACCATTAGGAGATCAGTTAGTATACCATTAGGAGGCCAGTTAGTACCATTAGGAGGTCAGTTAGTGAACCATTAGGAGGTCAGTTAGTATACCATTAGAGGTCAGTTAGTGAACCATTAGTCAGTTAGTGTACCATTAGGAGGTCAGTTAGTATACCATTAGGAGGTCAGTATACCATTAGGAGGTCAGTTAGTGAACCATTAGTCAGTTAGTATACCATTAGAGGTCAGTTAGTATACCATTAGATGTGATTGGGTAGGAGGTCAGTTAGTGAACCATTAGGGTCAGTTAGTGTACCATTAGGAGGTCAGTTAGTGTACTATTAGTAGGTCAGTTAGTATACCATTAGGAGGTCAGTTAGTGTACCATTAGGAGGTCAGTTAGTGAACCATTAGGAGATCAGTTAGTATACCATTAGGAGGTCAGTTAGTGTACCATTAGGAGGTCAGTTAGTGAACCATTAGGAGGTCAGTTAGTGTACAATTAGGGAGGTCAGTTAGTGAACCATTAGGAGGTCAGTTAGTATACCATTAGGAGGTCAGTTAGTATACCATTAGGAGGTCAGGTAGTATACCATTAGGAGGTCAGGTAGTGAACCATTAGGGTCAGTTAGTACCATTAGGAGGTCAGTTAGTATACCATTAGAGGTCAGTTAGTATACCATTAGGAGGTCAGGTAGTGAACCATTAGAGGTCAGTTAGTATACCATTAGGGTCAGGTAGTATACCATTAGTCAGTTAGTATACCATTAGGAGGTCAGGTAGTGAACCATTAGTCAGTTAGTGTACCATTAGGAGGTCAGTTAGTGAACCATTAGTCAGTTAGTGAACCATTAGGAGGTCAGTTAGTGTATTAGAGGTCAGTTAGTGAACCATTAGATGTCAGTTATATACCATTAGTGTCAGTATATACCATTAGAGGTCAGTTAGTATACCATTAGGAGGTCAGTTAGTGAACCGTTAGGAGGTCAGGTAGTATACCATTAGGAGGTCAGTTAGTGTACCATTAGGAGGTCAGTTAGTGTACCATTAGGAGGTCAGTTAGTGAACCATTAGGAGGTCAGTTAGTGAACCATTAGGGTCAGTTAGTGTACCATTAGGAGGTCAGTTAGTGAACCATTAGATGTCAGTTAGTATACCATTAGAGGTCAGTTAGTGTACCATTAGGACGTTTAGTATACCATTAGGAGGTCAGGTAGTATACCATTAGTCAGGTAGTGAACCATTAGGAGGTCAGTTAGTGTACCATTAGAGATCAGTTATATACCATTAGGAGGTCAGTTAGTATACCATTAGGAGGTCAGTTAGTGAACCATTAGGAGGTCAGTTAGTATACCATTAGGAGGTCAGGTAGTATACCATTAGGGAGGTCAGTTAGTATACCATTAGGAGGTCAGTTAGTGAAGGACGCCAGTTAGTATACCATTAGAGGTCAGGTAGTATACCATTAGAGGTCAGGTATGAACCATTAGGAGGTCAGTTAGTGTACCATTAGGAGATCAGTTAGTATACCATTAGGATGTCAGTTAGTATACCATTAGGAGGTCAGTTAGTGAACCATTAGGAGGTCAGTTAGTATACCATTAGGAGGTCAGGTAGTATACCATTAGGAGGTCAGTTAGTATACCATTAGGAGGTCAGGTAGTGAACCATTAGGATGTCAGTTAGTGAACCATTAGGAGGTCAGTTAGTGAACCATTAGGAGGTCAGTTAGTATATCATTAGGAGGTCAGTTAGTGAACCATTAGGAGGTCAGTTAGTGAACCATTAGGAGGTCAGTTAGTATACCATTAGGAGGTCAGTTAGTGTACCATTAGGAGGTCAGTTAGTGTACTATTAGTAGGTCAGTTAGTGAACCATTAGGAGGTCAGTTAGTGAACCATTAGGAGGTCAGTTAGTGTACCATTAGGATGTCAGTTAGTATACCATTAGGAGGTCAGTTAGTGAACCATTAGGAGGTCAGTTAGTGAACCATTAGGAGGTCAGTTAGTGTACCATTAGGATGTCAGTTAGTATACCATTAGGAGGTCAGTTAGTATACCATTAGGAGGTCAGTTAGTATACCATTAGGAGGTCAGTTAGTGAACCATTAGAGGTCAGTTAGTGTACCATTAGAGGTCAGTTAGTGAACCATTAGGAGGTCAGTTAGTCATTAGTCAGGTAGTGTACCATTAGGAGGTCAGTTAGTGAGGTCACCATTAGGGTCAGTTAGTGAACCATTAGGGTCAGTTAGTATACCATTAGGAGGTCAGGTAGTATACCATTAGGAGGTCAGTTAGTATACCATTAGAGGTCAGTTAGTATACCATTAGGAGGTCAGTTAGTGAACCATTAGGAGGTCAGTTAGTGTACCATTAGAGGTCATTACTATTAGTAGGTCAGTTAGTATACCATTAGAGGTCAGTTAGTGAACCATTAGGAGATCAGTTAGTATACCATTAGAGATCAGTTAGTGTACCATTAGGAGGTCAGTTAGTGAACCATTAGGTCGGATTAGTATACCATTAGGAGGTCAGTTAGTGAACCATTAGGTCAGTTAGTATACCATTAGGAGGTCAGTTAGTATACCATTAGGAGGTCAGTTAGTGTACCATTAGGAGGTCAGTTAGTATACCATTAGGAGGTCAGGTAGTATACCATTAGGAGGTCAGTTAGTGAACCATTAGGTCAGTTAGTATACCATTAGGAGGTCAGTTAGTATACCATTAGGAGGTCAGTTAGTATACCATTAGGAGGTCAGTTAGTATACCATTAAGAGGTCAGTTAGTGTACTATTAGGAGGTCAGTTAGTGTACCATTAGTATACTGTTACTATACTATTATTACCATTAGAGAGGAGAGGATGTTTCTAAACTTGTATCTGATCCAAACCAAACCGGACTTAACCAGAACTAAATCAAGTCCATCTTTTCAATCAAAGTCATCAGCTGACCACACAACCAGCCAACCCTGTTTCAATAACAGAGCCAGATTTGTTAGAAACCATACTGAGAGTTGTGTATGTATGTGCGTCTCTTTGTGTGTGTGCTTGTGTGTGTGTGTGTGTGTGTGTGTGTGTGTGTGTGTGTGTGTGTGTATCTTACTCCAGACAGTGAGAGTGGCCGTAGCGTTGATGGATCCGTCTGCGCCAGCGGCAGTACAGGTGTAGTCGCCAGAATCTTCCATGCTGATTGGCTCAACCAGCAGACCACCTGACTCCAGCAGGGTGAACCTGGGAATCTGGACTGTCCCACTGGCCAGGAGCTGGGAACCTTCACACACACGCACACACGCACGCACGCACACACACACACACACACACACACACACACACACACACACACACACACACACACACACACACACACACACACACACACACACACACACACACAGCCTTGCTCAGGGACAGAATCTACCCAGGGAGATGTTGTCGGGGGTTAACTGCCTCGCTCAGAGACAGAATGTACCCAGGGAGATGTTGTCGGGGTTAACTGCCTCGCTCAGAGACAGAATGTACCCAGGGAGATGTTGTTGTCGGGGGTTAATTGCCTTGTTCAGAGACAGAATGTACCCAGGGAGATGTTGTTGTCAGGGGTTAATTGCCTTGTTCAGAGACAGAATGTACCCAGGGAGATGTTGTCGGGGTTAACTGCCTCGCTCAGAGACAGAATGTACCCAGGGAGATGTTGTTGTCGGGGGTTAATTGCCTTGTTCAGAGACAGAATGTACCCAGGGAGATGTTGTTGTCGGGGGTTAACTGCCTCGCTCAGAGACAGAATGTACCCAGGGAGATGTTGTATGTACAAGTGCCCAGGAGACAGCAACCTTACCTGACCTCCAGGGCTCA
>NW_027040395.1:0-10000 GCF_034236695.1 Oncorhynchus nerka | reverse complement strand
AACCATGGAGAATGTGTGTTAGTGTTTATGTGTATGTAATAGTACATCAAAGGGGCCAAGCAACCTGCCATCCAGGACCTCTATACCAGGCGGTGTCAGAGGAAAGCTAGAAACATCTTCAAAGACTCCAGCCACCCTGGTCATAGACAGTGAGATGTGTTTTGTACCCAGTACAGTGAGGTGTGTTTTGTACCCAGTACAGTGAGGTGTGTTTTGTACCCAGTACAGTGAGATGTGTTGTACCCAGTACAGTGAGGTGTGTTTTGTACCCAGTACAGTGAGATGTGTTGTACCCAGTACAGTGAGGTGTGTGTTGTTCCCAGTACAGTGAGATGTGTGTTGTACCCAGTACAGTGAGATGTGTTGTACCCAGTACAGTGAGGTGTGTGTTGTTCCCAGTACAGTGAGATGTGTTGTACCCAGTACAGTGAGGTGTGTGTTGTTCCCAGTACAGTGAGATGTGTGTTGTATCCAGTACAGTGAGGTGTGTTTTGTACCCAGTACAGTGAGGTGTATTTTGTACCCAGTACAGTGAGGTGTGTGTTGTTCCCAGTACAGTGAGATGTGTGTTGTATCCAGTACAGTGATGTGTGTTTTGTACCCAGTACAGTGAGGTGTGTTGTTCCCAGTACAGTGAGATGTGTGTTTCACCCAGTACAGTGAGGTGTGTTTTGTTTCCAGTACAGTGAGGTGTGTTTTGTTCCCAGTACAGTGAGGTGTGTTTTGTTCCCAGTACAGTGAGGTGTGTTTTGTAGCCAGTACAGTGAGGTGTGTTTTGTACCCAGTACAGTGAGGTGTGTTGTACCCAGTACAGTGAGGTGTGTTTTGTTCCCAGTACAGTGAGATGTGTGTTGTTCCCAGTACAGTGAGGTGTGTTTTGTTCCCAGTACAGTGAGGTGTGTCGTACCCAGTACAGTGAGATGTGTCGTACCCAGTACAGTGAGGTGTGTTTTGTTCCCAGTACAGTGAGGTGTGTTTTGTTCCCAGTACAGTGAGCTGTGTCGTACCCAGTACAGTGAGATGGGCCCGGGCCTCGGTGGGTCTGGTGGTGGAGTTGAGAAGCGACGCCTCACACACGTACACGCCCCCGTCTGAGAGGGAGGGGCTAGAGAGGGTCAGGCGACGCCCGAACACGCCCACTCCACTGGCCAGCCGACGCCCATTACGTTTCCACGACAACACCAGCCTCTCCACCGGCCTGGGGAGAAACAACAAATTAACCAAATTAAATCTATCAATAACTCATCTAGCCAATCAATCAACCAATTAAACAATCAATCAATCAAATTATCAACCAATTAAACAATCAATCAATCAAATTATCAACCAATTAAACAATCGATCAATCAAATGATCAATCTATTTAACAATCAAGCAGTCGATCAGTAAATCAATGAATGACAGTGGAACAACTTCCAGTCTTCATAGAGGTCCATGGGCCACTGGGCTAGGGTACTGTCTACTAGGGTACTGTCTACTAGGGTCTACTAGGGTACTGTCTACTAGGGTCTACTACTGTACTGTCTACTAGGGTACTGTCTACTAGGGTACTGTCTACTAGGGTACTGTCTACTAGGGTCTACTAGGGTACTGTCTACTAGGGTACTGTCTACTAGGGTCTACTACTGTACTGTCTACTAGGGTCTACTACTGTACTGTCTACTAGGGTACTGTCTACTAGGGTACTGTCTACTAGGGTCTACTACTGTACTGTCTACTAGGGTACTGTCTACTAGGGTCTACTACTGTACTGTCTACTAGGGTACTGTCTACTAGGGTCTACTACTGTACTGTCTACTAGGGTACTGTCTACTAGGGTCCACTACTGTACTGTCTACTAGGTACTGTCTACTAGGGTCTACTACTGTACTGTCTACTAGGGTACTGTCTACTAGGTCTACTACTGTACTGTCTACTAGGGTACTGTCTACTAGGGTCTACTACTGTACTGTCTACTAGGGTACTGTCTACTAGGTCTACTACTGTACTGTCTACTAGGGTACTGTCTACTAGGGTCTACTACTGTACTGTCTACTAGGGTACTGTCTACTAGGGTCCACTACTGTACTGTCTACTAGGGTACTGTCTACTAGGGTCTACTACTGTACTGTCTACTAGGGTACTGTCTACTAGGGTCTACTACTGTACTGTCTACTAGGGTACTGTCTACTAGGTCTACTACTGTACTGTCTACTAGGGTACTGTCTACTAGGGTCTACTACTGTACTGTCTACTAGGGTACTGTCTACTAGGGTCTACTACTGTACTGTCTACTAGGTACTGTCTACTAGGTCTACTACTGTACTGTCTACTAGGTCTACTACTGTACTGTCTACTAGGGTCTACTACTGTACTGTCTACTAGGTACTGTCTACTAGGGTCTACTACTGTACTGTCTACTAGGTCCACTACTGTACTGTCTACTAGGGTCTACTACTGTACTGTCTACTAGGGTCAACTACTGTACTGTCTACTAGGTCCACTACTGTACTGTCTACTAGGGTCTACTACTGTACTGTCTACTAGGTCAACTACTGTACTGTCTACTAGGGTCCACTACTGTACTGTCTACTAGGGTCCACTACTGTACTGTCTACTAGGGTCCACTACTGTACTGTCTACTAGGGTCACACAACTACTGTCCTGTCTACTAGGGTCCACTACTGTACTGTCTACTAGGGTCCACTACTGTACTGTCTACTAGGGTCCACTACTGTACTGTCTACTAGGGTCCACTACTGTACTGTCTACTAGGGTCTACTACTGTACTGTCTACTAGGTCAACTACTGTACTGTCTACTAGGGTCCACTACTGTACTGTCTACTAGGGTCAACTACTGTACTGTCTACTAGGGTCCACTACTGTACTGTCTACTAGGTCACACAACTACTGTCCTGTCTACTAGGGTCCACTACTGTACTGTCTACTAGGGTCTACTACTGTACTGTCTACTAGGGTCAACTACTGTACTGTCTACTAGGGTCCACTACTGTACTGTCTACTAGGGTCCACTACTGTACTGTCTACTAGGGTCTACTACTGTACTGTCTACTAGGGTCAACTACTGTACTGTCTACTAGGGTCCACTACTGTACTGTCTACTAGGGTCAACTACTGTACTGTCTACTAGGGTCCACTACTGTACTGTCTACTAGGGTCACACAACTACTGTCCTGTCTACTAGGGTCCACTACTGTACTGTCTACTAGGGTCTACTACTGTACTGTCTACTAGGGTCAACTACTGTACTGTCTACTAGGTCCACTACTGTACTGTCTACTAGGGTCAACTACTGTACTGTCTACTAGGTCCACTACTGTACTGTCTACTAGGGTCAACTACTGTACTGTCTACTAGGGTCCACTACTGTACTGTCTACTAGGGTCAACTACTGTACTGTCTACTAGGGTCCACTACTGTACTGTCTACTAGGGTCAACTACTGTCTACTAGGGTCTACTAGGGTCCACTACTGTACTGTCTACTAGGTCTACTACTACTGTCTACTGTCTACTAGGGTCCACTACTGTACTGTCTACTAGGGTCACACTAACTGTACTGTCTACTGTCTACTAGGGTCCACTACTGTACTGTCTACTAGGGTCTACTACTGTACTGTCTACTAGGGTCACACTACTGTACTGTCTACTAGGGTCACTACTGTCACTACTGTACTGTCTACTAGGGTCTACTGTACTGTCTACTAGGGTCTACTGTACTGTCTACTAGGGTCCACTACTGTCTGTCTACTAGGGTCTGTACTGTCTACTAGGGTCAACTACTGTACTGTCTACTAGGGTCCACTACTGTACTGTCTACTAGGGTCAACTACTGTACTGTCTACTAGGGTCTGGGTCACTACTGTACTGTCTACTAGGGTCCACTACTGTACTGTCTACTAGGGTCTACTACTGTACTGTCTACTAGGGTCACTGTCTGTCTACTAGGGTCACACTGTACTGTCTACTACTGTACTGTCTACTAGGGTCCACTGTACTGTCTACTAGGGTCACTGTACTGTCTACTAGGGTCCACTACTGTACTGTCTACTAGGGTCCACTACTGTACTGTCTACTAGTCTACTGTAGTCTACTAGGTCCACTACTGTACTGTCTACTAGGGTCCACTACTGTACTGTCTACTAGGGTCCACTACTGTACTGTCTACTAGGGTCACACAACTACTGTACTGTCTACTAGGGTCCACTACTGTACTGTCTACTAGGGTCCACTACTACTGTACTGTCTACTAGGGTCCACTACTGTACTGTCTACTAGGGTCCACTACTGTACTGTCTACTAGGGTCTACTACTGTACTGTCTACTAGGGTCAACTACTGTACTGTCTACTAGGGTCCACTACTGTACTGTCTACTAGGGTCAACTACTGTACTGTCTACTAGGGTCCACTACTGTACTGTCTACTAGGGTCCACACTACTGTCCTGTCTACTAGGGTCCACTACTGTACTGTCTACTAGGGTCCTACTGTACTGTCTACTAGGTCACTACTGTACTGTCTACTAGGGTCCACTACTGTACTGTCTACTAGGGTCACACTGTACTGTCTACTAGGGTCTACTACTGTACTGTCTACTAGGGTCCACTACTGTACTGTCTACTAGGGTCCACTACTGTACTGTCTACTAGGGTCAACTACTGTACTGTCTACTAGGGTCCACTACTGTACTGTCTACTAGGTCACACAACTACTGTCCTGTCTACTAGGGTCCACTACTGTACTGTCTACTAGGGTCTACTACTGTACTGTCTACTAGGGTCAACTACTGTACTGTCTACTAGGGTCCACTACTGTACTGTCTACTAGGGTCACTACTGTACTGTCTACTAGGGTCCACTACTGTACTGTCTACTAGGGTCACTACTGTACTGTCTACTAGGGTCCACTACTGTACTGTCTACTAGGGTCAACTACTGTACTGTCTACTAGGGTCCACTACTGTACTGTCTACTAGGTCCACTACTGTACTGTCTACTAGGGTCCACTACTGTACTGTCTACTAGGTCCACTACTGTACTGTCTACTAGGGTCCACTACTGTACTGTCTACTAGGGTCCACTACTGTACTGTCTACTAGGGTCAACTACTGTACTGTCTACTAGGGTCCACTACTGTACTGTCTACTAGGGTCCACTACTGTACTGTCTACTAGGGTCCACTACTGTACTGTCTACTAGGGTCACACAACTACTGTACTGTCTACTAGGGTCAACTACTGTACTGTCTACTAGGGTCACACAACTACTGTACTGTCTACTAGGGTCCTACTACTAGGGTCACACAACTACTGTACTGTCTACTAGGGTCAACTACTGTACTGTCTACTAGGGTCACACAACTACTGTACTGTCTACTAGGGTCCACTACTGTACTGTCTACTAGGGTCCACTACTGTACTGTCTACTAGGGTCCACTACTACTGTACTGTCTACTAGGGTCACACAACTACTGTACTGTCTACTAGGGTCCACAACTGTCCTGTCTACTAGGGTCACACTGTACTGTCTACTAGGGTCCACCACTACTGTACTGTCTACTAGGGTCCACTACTGTCCTGTCTACTAGGGTCCACTACTGTACTGTCTACTAGGGTCACACAACTACTGTACTGTCTACTAGGGTCAACTACTGTACTGTCTACTAGGGTCCACTACTACTGTCTACTGGGTCTACTGTACTGTCTACTAGGGTCACACAACTACTGTACTGTCTACTAGGGTCACACAACTACTGTACTGTCTACTAGGGTCCACTACTGTACTGTCTACTAGGGTCCACTACTACTGTACTGTCTACTAGGGTCCACTACTGTACTGTCTACTAGGGTCTGTACTGTCTACTAGGGTCCACTACTGTACTGTCTACTAGGGTCCACTACTGTACTGTCTACTAGGGTCCACTACTGTACTGTCTACTAGGGTCCACTACTGTACTGTCTACTAGGGTCACACTGTGTACTGTCTACTAGGGCCCACTACTGTACTGTCTACTAGGGTCTACTACTGTACTGTCTACTAGGGTCACACAACTACTGTACTGTCTACTAGGGTCCACTACTGTACTGTCTACTAGGGTCTACTACTGTACTGTCTACTAGGGTCCACTACTGTACTGTCTACTAGGGTCTACTACTGTACTGTCTACTAGGGTCCACTACTGTACTGTCTACTGTCTAGGGTCCACTACTGTACTGTCTACTAGGGTCTACTACTGTACTGTCTACTAGGGTCACACAACTACTGTACTGTCTACTAGGGTCCACTACTGTACTGTCTACTAGGGTCTACTACTGTACTGTCTACTAGGGTCTACTACTGTACTGTCTACTAGGGTCCACTACTGTACTGTCTACTAGGGTCACACAACTACTGTACTGTCTACTAGGGTCACACAACTACTGTACTGTCTACTAGGGTCCACTACTGTACTGTCTACTAGGGTCTACTACTGTACTGTCTACTAGGGTCTACTACTGTACTGTCTACTAGGGTCCACTACTGTACTGTCTACTAGGGTCCACTACTGTACTGTCTACTAGGGTCCACTACTGTACTGTCTACTAGGGTCACACAACTACTGTACTGTCTACTAGGGTCCACTACTGTACTGTCTACTAGGGTCTACTACTGTACTGTCTACTAGGGTCTACTACTGTACTGTCTACTAGGGTCCACTACTGTACTGTCTACTAGGGTCACACAACTACTGTACTGTCTACTAGGGTCCACTACTGTACTGTCTACTAGGTCACACAACTACTGTACTGTCTACTAGGGTCACACAACTACTGTACTGTCTACTAGGGTCCACTACTGTACTGTCTACTAGGGTCCACTACTGTACTGTCTACTAGGGTCCACTACTGTACTGTCTACTAGGGTCACACAACTACTGTACTGTCTACTAGGGTCCACTACTGTACTGTCTACTAGGGTCACACAACTACTGTACTGTCTACTAGGGTCCACTACTGTACTGTCTACTAGGGTCTACTACTGTACTGTCTACTAGGGTCTACTACTGTACTGTCTACTAGGGTCCACTACTGTACTGTCTACTAGGGTCCACTACTGTACTGTCTACTAGGGTCCACTACTGTACTGTCTACTAGGGTCTACTACTGTACTGTCTACTAGGGTCTACTACTGTACTGTCTACTAGGGTCACACAACTACTGTACTGTCTACTAGGGTCACACAACTACTGTACTGTCTACTAGGGTCTACTACTGTACTGTCTACTAGGGTCCACTACTGTACTGTCTACTAGGGTCACACAACTACTGTACTGTCTACTAGGGTCCACTACTGTACTGTCGACTAGGGTCCACTACTGTACTGTCTAGGGTCACTAGGGTCTGTCACTAGGGTCACACAACTACTGTACTGTCTACTAGGGTCACACAACTACTGTACTGTCTACTAGGGTCCACTACTGTACTGTCTACTAGGGTCCACTACTGTACTGTCTACTAGGGTCACACTACTACTGTACTGTCTACTAGGGTCACACAACTACTGTACTGTCTACTAGGGTCACACAACTTCTATACTGTCTACTAGGGTCCACTACTGTACTGTCTACTAGGGTCACACAACTACTGTACTGTCTACTAGGGTCCACTACTGTACTGTCTACTAGGGTCCACTACTGTACTGTCTACTAGGGTCCACTACTGTACTGTCTACTAGGGTCCACTACTGTACTGTCTACTAGGGTCTACTACTGTACTGTCTACTAGGGTCCACTACTGTACTGTCTACTAGGGTCACACAACTACTGTACTGTCTACTAGGGTCACACAACTACTGTACTGTCTACTAGGGTCACACAACTACTGTACTGTCTACTAGGGTCTACTACTGTACTGTCTACTAGGGTCCACTACTGTACTGTCTACTAGGGTCACACAACTACTGTACTGTCTACTAGGGTCACACAACTACTGTACTGTCTACTAGGGTCACACAACTACTGTACTGTCTACTAGGGTCACACAACTACTGTACTGTCTACTAGGGTCACACAACTACTGTACTGTCTACTAGGGTCCACTACTGTACTGTCTACTGGGCCCACTACTGTACTGTCTACTAGGTCTACTACTGTACTGTCTACTAGGGTCACACAACTACTGTTCTCTACTAGGGTCTACTACTGTACTGTCTACTAGGGTCCACTACTGTACTGTCTACTAGGGTCCACTACTGTAACTAGGGTCTACTACTGTACTGTCTACTAGGGTCACACAACTACTGTACTGTCTACTAGGGTCCACTACTGTACTGTCTACTAGGGTCCACTACTGTACTGTCTACTAGGGTCAACTACTGTACTGTCTACTAGGGTCACACAACTACTGTACTGTCTACTAGGGTCAACTACTGTCCTGTCTACTAGGGTCCACTACTGTACTGTCTACTAGGGTCAACTACTGTACTGTCTACTAGGTCAACTACTGTACTGTCTACTAGGGTCACACAACTACTGTACTGTCTACTAGGGTCACACAACTACTGTACTGTCTACTAGGGTCCACTACTGTACTGTCTACTAGGGTCTACTACTGTACTGTCTACTAGGGTCACACAACTGTACTGTCTACTAGGGTCCACTACTGTACTGTCTACTAGGGTCACACAACTACTGTACTGTCTACTAGGGTCAACTACTGTACTGTCTACTAGGGTCACACAACTACTGTACTGTCTACTAGGGTCCACTACTGTACTGTCTACTAGGGTCCACTACTGTACTGTCTACTAGGGTCAACTACTGTACTGTCTACTAGGGTCCACTACTGTACTGTCTACTAGGGTCACACAACTACTGTACTGTCTACTAGGGTCCACTACTGTACTGTCTACTAGGGTCACACTACTGTACTGTCTACTAGGGTCCACTACTGTACTGTCTACTAGGGTCCACTACTGTACTGTCTACTAGGTCCACTACTGTACTGTCTACTAGGTCACACAACTACTGTACTGTCTACTAGGGTCACACTACTGTACTGTCTACTAGGGTCCACTACTGTACTGTCTACTAGGGTCACACTTTACTGTCTACTAGGGTCACACAACTACTGTACTGTCTACTAGGGTCCACTACTGTACTGTCTACTAGGGTCCACTACTGTACTGTCTACTAGGGTCACTACTGTACTGTCTACTAGGGTCCACTACTGTACTGTCTACTAGGGTCCACTACTGTACTGTCTACTAGGGTCCACTACTGTACTGTCTACTAGGGTCACACAACTACTGTACTGTCTACTAGGGTCCACAACTACTGTACTGTCTACTAGGGTCATGGGCACACAACTACTGTACTGTCTACTAGGGTCCACTACTGTACTGTCTACTAGGGTCACACTACTGTACTGTCTACTAGGGTCACACAACTACTGTACTGTCTACTAGGTCCACTACTGTACTGTCTACTAGGTCCACTACTGTACTGTCTACTAGGTCTACTACTGTACTGTCTACTAGGTCACACAACTACTGTACTGTCTACTGGGTCCACTACTGTACTGTCTACTAGGGTCACACAACTTCTGTACTGTCTACTAGGTCCACTACTGTACTGTCCCTGTCTACTAGGGTCTACACTACTACTGTACTGTCTACTAGGGTCCACTACTGTACTGTCTACTAGGTCCACTACTGTACTGTCTACTAGGTCCACTACTGTACTGTCTACTAGGGTCCACTACTGTACTGTCTACTAGGTCCACTACTGTACTGTCTACTAGGTCACACAACTACTGTACTGTCTACTAGGTCACACAACTACTGTACTGTCTACTAGGGTCCATGGTAGAAAGGTCACACAACTACTGTACTGTCTACTAGGGTCCACTACTGTACACTGTCTACAAGGGTCACACAACTACTGTACTGTCTACTAGGGTCACACAACTACTGTACTGTCTACTAGGGTCCACTACTGTACTGTCTACTAGGGTCCACTACTGT
>NW_027040394.1:235640-280550 GCF_034236695.1 Oncorhynchus nerka | reverse complement strand
ATTAATCTTTTCCAATACAACACCTAATTAATCTTTTCCAATACAACACCTAATTAATCTTTTCCAATACAACACCTAATTAATATTTTCCAATACAACACCTAAACACCTTAATATTTTCCAATACAACAATACAACACCTAATTAATCTTTTCCAATACAACACCTACAGAATCTTTTCCAATACAACACCTAATTAATCTTTTCCAATACAACACCTACAGAATCTTGTCCAATACAACACCTACAATCTTTCCAATACAACACCTAATTAATAATTTCCAATACAACACCTACAGAATATTTTCCAATACAACACCTAATTAATCTTTTCCAATACAACACCTAATTAATATTTTCCAATACAACACCTAATTAATATTTTCCAATACAACACCTAGAGAATCTTTTCCAATACAACACCTAAACACCTAATAATATTTTCCAATACAACACCTACAGAATCTTTTCCAATACAACACCTAATTAATATTTTCCAATACAACACCTAATTAATCTTTTCCAATACAACACCTAATTAATCTTTTCCAATACAACACCTAATTAATCTTTTCCAATACAACACCTAATTAATATTTTCCAATACAACACCTAATTAATCCCAATACAACACCTAATTAATATTTTCCAATACAACACCTAATGAATCTTTTCCAATGGAGCAGGGCTGGGGTCAGTTAGTCTTAAGATAGGTCAAATCATAATATGGGCAATTTTGAATTCCTGCTTGTGCATTTTCACTTCCTGGATTGAAAACGGAATAGTGCTGATGCTAAGCTCCCTCTTTGGTTGATTGCTCAGTGCCTTTGGGCCTTCCTGCATAGATTAATTCAGTGTACCTATTATCTACTGCACACTCATAACTATTCCCATAGAGCCATGTTATAGAGCCATGTTATAGGGCCATGTTATAGAGTCATGTTATAGATCCATGTTATAGGGCCATGTTATAGAGTCATGTTATAGATCCATGTTATAGGGCCATGTTATAGGGCCATGTTATAGGGCCATGTTATAGGGCCATGTTATAGAGCCATGTTACAGGGCCATGTTACGGGGCCATATTATAGAGCCATTATGGGGCCATGTTATAGGCCATGTTATAGGGCCATGTTATAGAGCCATGTTATGGGGCCATGTTATAGGGCCATGTTATAGGGCCATGTTATAGAGGCCATGTTATAGATCCATGTTATAGAGCCATGTTATAGGGCCATGTTACAGGGCCATGTTATAGCCATGTTATAGGGCCATGTTATAGGGCCATGTTATAGAGCCATGTTACAGGGCCATGTTACAGGGCCATGTTATAGGAGCCATGTTATAGGGCCATGTTATAGAGCCATGTTACAGGGCCATGTTATAGAGCCATGTTATAGGGCCATGTTATAGGGCCATGTTATAGGGCCATGTTATAGGGCCATGTTATAGAGCCATGTTATAGGGCCATGTTATAGGGCCATGTTATAGGGCCATGTTATTAGGGCCATGTTATAGAGCCATGTTATAGGGCCATGTTATAGGGCCATGTTATAGGGCCATGTTATAGGGCCATGTTATAGGGCCATGTTATAGGGCCATGTTATAGGGCCATGTTATAGGGCCATGTTATAGGGCCATGTTATAGGGCCATGTTATATGTTATAGGGCCATGTTATAGGGCCATGTTATAAATATGTTATAGGGCCATGTTACAGGGCCATGTTATAGGGCCATGTTATAGGGCATGTTATAGATCCATGTTATAGAGCCATGTTATAGGGCCATGTTATAGGGCCATATTATAGGGCCATGTTATAGGGCCATGTTATAGGGCCATGTTACAGGGCCATGTTATAGGCCATGTTATAGGGCCATGTTATAGGGCCATAGGGCCATATGGGGCCATGTTATAGGGCATGTTATAGGGCCATGTTTACCATTTAGGAGTGCACCAAGTAGATATAATGTATTGTACAAACTAACACAGTCAGATGGGTAATCTCCTGTTTGTCTGTTAATTACGACTGTGTCCCAAATGCCACCCTTTTCTCTACATAGTGCATCACCTTAGACCAGAGCCCTATAGCCCCGGCACAAGCAGCACTACATAAGGGAATAGAGTGCCATTCAGGACAACACAGAACATCTAACAGCCCTGCAGGTAACAGATTTGGCCGGTAAGACAGATTGGGCACTCAGATAAATGCTTTCGATTGGCTGCGATGTCACCTGGGTTACGCAATGTTTTAGACACAACTCAGGACCGGAGATTATAGGCCGTCACATTGTTATTTCATGTCATCAGGACAAGACATCCAGTGTTTATTCTCATGTCATCCAGGACAAGGGCATCAGGCATTCCAGTTCTCCCTTTCTCCTAACCTGTATCTCTGTTACAGGACCATGGTAATATGTCCTCAGAGCTGTCCTCTCCTTTCTCCTAACCTGTATCTCTGTACCCTACAGGACCATGGTAATATGTCCTCAGAGCTGTCCTCTCCTTTCTCCTAACCTGTATCTCTGTACCCTACAGGACCATGGTAATATGTCCTCAGAGCTGTCCTCTCCTTTCTCCTAACCTGTATCTCTGTACCCTACAGGACCATGATAATATGTCCTCAGAGCTGTCCTCTCCTTTCTCCTAACCTGTATCTCTGTACCCTACAAGACCATGGTAATATGTCCTCAGACCTGTCCTCTCCTTTCTCCTAACCTGTATCTCTGTACCCTACAGGACCATGGTAATATGTCCTCAGAGCTGTCCTCTCCTTTCTCCTAACCTGTATCTCTGTACCCTACAGGACCATGGTAATATGTCCTCAGAGCTGTCCTCTCCTTTCTCCTAACCTGTATCTCTGTACCCTACAGGACCATGGTAATATGTCCTCAGAGCTGTCCTCTCCTTTCTCCTAACCTGTATCTCTGTACCTTACAGGACCATGGTAATATGTCCTCAGAGCTGTCCTCTCCTTTCTCCTAACCTGTATCTCTGTACCTACAGGACCATGGTAATATGTCCTCAGAGCTGTCCTCTCCTTTCTCCTAACTGTATCTCTGTACCTTACAGGACCATGGTAATATGTCCTCAGAGCTGTCCTCTCCTTTCTCCTAACCTGTATCTCTGTACCCTACAGGACCATGGTAATATGTCCTCAGAGCTGTCCTCTCCTTTCTCCTAACCTGTATCTCTGTACCCTACAGGACCATGGTAATATGTCCTCAGAGCTGTCCTCTCCTTTCTCCTAACCTGTATCTCTGTACCCTACAGGACCATGGTAATATGTCCTCAGAGCTGTCCTCTCCTTTCTCCTAACCTGTATCTCTGTACCCTACAGGACCATGGTAATATGTCCTCAGAGCTGTCCTCTCCTTTCTCCTAACCTGTATCTCTGTACCCTACAGGACCATGGTAATATGTCCTCAGAGCTGTCCTCTCCTTTCTCCTCCTGTATCTCTGTACCCTACAGGACCATGTATCAGAGCTGTCTCTCCTTTCTCCTAACCTGTGTACCCTACAGGACCATGATAATATGTCCTCAGAGCTGTCCTCTCCTTTCTCCTAACCTGTATCTCTGTACCCTACAGGACCATGATAATATGTCCTCAGACCTGTCCTCCTCCTTTCTCCTAACCTGTATCTCTGTACCCTACAGGACCATGGTAATATGTCCTCAGAGCTGTCCTCTCCTTTCTCCTAACCTGTATCTCTGTACCCTACAGGACCATGATAATATGTCCTCAGACCTGTCCTCTCCTTTCTCCTAACCTCATAGGTTGCTTCTCAAATGGCACCCTATTCCAGAGCCCTATATAGGGAATAGGGTGCCATAGGGCTCTGGTCTAAAGTAGTGCACTATATAGGGAATAGGGTGCCATAGGGCTCTGGTCTAAAGTAGTGCACTATATAGGGAATAGGGTACGATAGGGCTCTGATCTAAAGTAGTGCACTATATAGGGAATAGGGTGCCGGTTGAGATGCATCTTCAGACTGACCAGCTCTAGTCTGTCACATCTCCTCAGGGACGGATCATCAGGTTTCCTCTAAAAGAGTGTAACAGAGTTGGTTTGGTGGGTGAACAACCTTGAGACCTGAAAACTTCCTAAAACCTGAATGACAAGGCTTTAGCACAGTGGCCTAAACACACTCTTGTGTGTTGCATGCAGTGAATGTCTAAGGAGTTGTTAGTGAAGTGATGCTGAGGAACATGAGGGTTGTCCTTTCCACTGTGTCTTTCTTCCTATGAACCCCTCCTCTGGTTCCTCCACAACAGAACAGACGTGGAACCCCTCCTCTGGTTCCTCCACAACAGAACAGACGTGGAACCCCTCCTCTGGTTCCTCCACAACAGAACAGACGTGGAACCCCTCCTCTGGTTCCTCCACAACAGAACAGACGTGGAACCCCTCCTCTGGTTCCTCCACAACAGAACAGACGTGGAACCCCTCCTCTGGTTCCTCCACAACAGAACAGACGTGGAACCCCTCCTCTGGTTCCTCCACAACAGAACAGACGTTGGAACCTCCACAACAGAACAGACGTCCCTCTGGTTCCTCCACAACAGAACAGACGTGGAACCCCTCCTCTGGTTCCTCCACAACAGAACAGACGTGGAACCCCTCCTCTGGTTCCTCCACAACAGAACAGACGTGGAACCCCTCCTCTGGTTCCTCCACAACAGAACAGACGTGGAACCCCTCCTCTGGTTCCTCCACAACAGAACAGACGTGGAACCCCTCCTCTGGTTCCTCCACAACAGAACAGACGTGGAACCCCTCCTCTGGTTCCTCCACAACAGAACAGACGTGTTTACTAACCACCCAGGGCAAGGTAAAACTGAGTAAACCTTCTCACATATTAATAATGCCCGGAGAAGATGGGCCTTCTGTTTCCTCCTCCAGCTGCAGTTTAAAGACACCGACTGAGTTGATGGGCTGGCTGGGAGCGAGGAGAGGAGAGGAGAGGAGAGGAGAGGAGAGGAGAGGAGAGGAGAGGAGAGGGAGAGGAGAGGGCAGGAGCGGAGAGAACAAGAGAGGAAATGAGAGGAGAAGAGAGTATGGAGAGGAGGGGGAGGGAGAGGAGAGGAGAGAAGAGGACAGTATGGAGAGGAGGGGGAGGGAGAGAAGAGTATGGAGAGGAGGGGAGAGGAGGGGGAGGAGAGAAGAGGAGAGTATGGAGAGGAGGGAGAGGAGGGAGAGAAGAGAGAAGAGGAGAGTATGGAGAGGAGGGGGAGGGAGGAAGAGGAGATAGGATAGGGGAGGGAGAGGAGAGAAGAGAGGAGGAGGGAGAGGAGAGGAGATGAGGAGAGAGGGGAGGGAGAGGAGAGGGAGAGCAGAGCAGAGCAGAGGAGAGGAGAGGAGAGGAGGGAGAGGAGAGGAGAGCCTGAGAGGTAGAGGAGAAGGATGAGCAGAGCAGAGCAGAGGGGAGAGGAGAGGAGAGGAGAGGGCAGGAGCGGAGAGAACAAGAGAGGAAATGAGAGGAGAAGAGAGTATGGAGAGGAGGGGGGAGGAGAAGAGAGAAGAGGAGAGTATGGAGAGGAGGGGGAGGGAGGAAGTAAAGTAGCCTGGTGTGGGGATGTAAGGTAGCCGGTAAATGGGGATGTAAGGTAGCCTGGTGTAGGGATGTAAGGTAACCTGGTGTGGGGGTGTAAGGTAGCCTGGTGTAGGGATGTAAGGTAGCCTGGTGTGGGGATGTAAAGTAGCCTGGTGTGGGGATGTAAAGTAGCCTGGTGTAGGGATGTAAAGTAGCCTGGTGTGGGGATGTAAGGTAGCCTGGTGTAGGGATGTAAAGTAGCCTGGTGTGGGGGTGTAAAGTAGCCTGGTGTGGGGATGTAAAGTAGCCTGGTGTGGGGATGTAAAGTAGCCTGGTGTGGGGATGTAAAGTAGCCTGGTGTGGGGATGTAAAGTAGCCTGGTGTAGGGATGTAAGGTAGCCTGGTATGGGGATGTAAAGTAGCCTGGTGTAGGGATGTAAGGTAGCCTGGTATGGGGATGTAAGGTAGCCTGGTGTAGGGATGTAAAGTAGCCTGGTGTGGGGATCTAAAGTAGCCTGGTGTGGGGATGTAAAGTAGCCTGGTGTGGGGATGTAAAGTAGCCTGGTGTGGGGATGTAAGGTAGCCTGGTATGGGGGTGTAAGGTAGCCTGGTGTGGGGATGTAAGGTAGCCTGGTGTGGGGATGTAAGGTAGCCTGGTGTGGGGATGTAAAGTAGCCTGGTGTGGGGATGTAAAGTAGCCTGGTGTGGGGATGTAAGGTAGCCTGGTGTGGGGATGTAAGGTAGCCTGGTGTGGGGATGTAAAGTAGCCTGGTGTGGGGATGTAAAGTAGCCTGGTGTGGGGATGTAAGGTAGCCTGGTATGGGGATGTAAAGTAGCCTGGTATGGGGATGTAAGGTAGCCTGGTGTGGGGATGTAAGGTAGCCTGGTGTGGGGATGTAAGGTAGCCTGGTGTAGGGATGTAAGGTAGCCTGGTGTGGGGATGTAAAGTAGCCTGGTGTGGGGATGTAAGGTAGCCTGGTGTAGGGATTTAAAGTAGCCTGGTGTGGGGATGTAAAGTAGCCTGGTGTAGGGATGTAAAGTAGCCTGGTGTGGGGATGTAAGGTAGCCTGGTGTGGGGATGTAAGGTAGCCTGGTATGAGGATGTAAGGTAGCCTGGTGTAGGGATGTAAGGTAGCCTGGTGTAGGGATGTAAGGTAGCCTGGTGTAGGGATGTAAAGTAGCCTGGTGTGGGGATGTAAAGTAGCCTGGTATGAGGATGTAAAGTAGCCTGGTGTGGGGATGTAAAGTAGCCTGGTGTGGGGATGTAAAGTAGCCTGGTGTAGGGATGTAAAGTAGCCTGGTGTAGGGATGTAAGGTAGCCTGGTGTAGGGATGTAAGGTAGCCTGGTGTGGGGATGTAAAATAGCCTGGTGTAGGGATGTAAGGTAGCCTGGTGTAGGGATGTAAGGTAGCCTGGTGTAGGGATGTAAAGTAGCCTGGTGTAGGGATGTAAGGTAGCCTGGTGTAGGGATGTAAAGTAGCCTGGTGTGGGGATGTAAAGTAGCCTGGTATGTAAGTAGCCTGGATGTAAAGTAGCCTGGTGTGGGGATGTAAAGTAGCCTGGTGTGGGGATGTAAAGTAGCCTGGTGTAGGGATGTAAAGTAGCCTGGTGTAGGGATGTAAGGTAGCCTGGTGTAGGGATGTAAGGTAGCCTGGTGTGGGGATGTAAAGTAGCCTGGTGTAGGGATGTATGGTAGCCTGGTGTAGGGATGTAAGGTAGCCTGGTGTAGGGATGTAAAGTAGCCTGGTGTAGGGATGTAAGGTAGCCTGGTGTGGGGATGTAAAGTAGCCTGGTGTAGGGATGTAAGGTAGCCTGGTGTGGGGATGTAAAGTAGCCTGGTGTGGGGATGTAAGGTAGCCTGGTGTAGGGATGTAAGGTAGCCTGGTGTAGGGATGTAAGGTAGCCTGGTGTGGGGATGTAAAGTAGCCTGGTGTAGGGATGTAAGTAGCCTGGTGTAGGGATGTAGCCTGGTGTAGGGATGTAAAGTAGCCTGGTGTAGGGATGTAAGGTAGCCTGGTGTGGGGATGTAAAGTAGCCTGGTGTGGGGATGTAAGGTAGCCTGGTGTAGGGATTTAAAGTAGCCTGGTGTGGGGATGTAAAGTAGCCTGGTGTAGGGATGTAAAGTAGCCTGGTGTGGGATGTAAGGTAGCCTGGTGTGGGGATGTAAGGTAGCCTGGTATGAGGATGTAAGGTAGCCTGGTGTGGGGATGTAAAGTAGCCTGGTGTGGGGATGTAAAGTAGCCTGGTGTGGGGATGTAAAGTAGCCTGGTGTGGGGATGTAAGGTAGCCTGGTGTGGGGATGTAAGGTAGCCTGGTGTGGGGATGTAAAGTAGCCTGGTGTGGGGATGTAAAGTAGCCTGGTATGGGGGTGTAAGGTAGCCTGGTGTAGGGATGTAAGGTAGCCTGGTGTAGGGATGTAAAGTAGCCTGGTGTGGGGATGTGGTGTGGGAAAAGGTAGCCTGGTGTAGGGATTTAAAGTAGCCTGGTGTGGGGATGTAAAGTAGCCTGGTGTAGGGATGTAAAGTAGCCTGGTGTGGGGATGTAAGGTAGCCTGGTGTGGGGATGTAAGGTAGCCTGGTATGAGGATGTAAGGTAGCCTGGTGTAGGGATGTAAAGTAGCCTGGTGTGGGGATGTAAGGTAGCCTGGTGTGGGGATGTAAAGTAGCCTGGTGTAGGGATGTAAAGTAGCCTGGTATGGGGATGTAAGGTAGCCTGGTATGGGGATGTAAAGTAGCCTGGTGTGGGGATGTAAGGTAGCCTGGTATGGGGATGTAAAGTAGCCTGGTGTGGGGATGTAAAGTAGCCTGGTGTGGGGATGGTAAAGTAGCCTGGTGTGGGGATGTAAAGTAGCCTGGTGTGGGGATGTAAGGTAGCCTGGTGTGGGGATGTAAGGTAGCCTGGTGTGGGGATGTAAAGTAGCCTGGTGTGGGGATGTAAAGTAGCCTGGTATGGGGGTGTAAGGTAGCCTGGTGTAGGGATGTAAGGTAGCCTGGTGTAGGGATGTAAGGTAGCCTGGTGTAGGGATGTAAAGTAGCCTGGTATGAGGATGTAAGGTAGCCTGGTATGGGGGTGTAAAGTAGCCTGGTGTAGGGATGTAAAGTAGCCTGGTGTGAGGATGTAAAGTAGCCTGGTGTGAGGATGTAAAGTAGCCTGGTGTGGGGATGTAAAGTAGCCTGGTGTGGGGATGTAAAGTAGCCTGGTGTAGGGATGCCTAAAGTAGCCTGGTGTAGGGATGTAAGGTAGCCTGGTGTAGGGATGTAAGGTAGCCTGGTGTGGGGATGTAAAGTAGCCTGGTGTAGGGATGTAAGGTAGCCTGGTGTAGGGATGTAAGGTAGCCTGGTGTAGGGATGTAAAGTAGCCTGGTGTAGGGATGTAAGGTAGCCTGGTGTGGGGATGTAAAGTAGCCTGGTGTGGGGATGTAAGGTAGCCTGGTGTAGGGATGTATTGGTGTGGGGATGTAAGGTAGCCTTCTGGGATGTAGGGATGTAAAGTAGCCTGGTGTAGGGATGTAAGGTAGCCTGGTGTGGGGATGTAAGGTAGCCTGGTGTAGGGATGTAAGGTAGCCTGGTGTGGGGATGTAAGGTAGCCTGGTGTAGGGATGTAAGGTAGCCTGGTGTGGGGATGTAAGGTAGCCTGGTGTGGGGATGTAAAGTAGCCTGGTGTAGGGATGGAAAGTAGCCTGGTGTGGGGATGTAAGGTAGCCTGGTGTGGGGATGTAAGGTAGCCTGGTGTGGGGATGTAAGGTAGCCTGGTGTAGGGATGTAAGGTAGCCTGGTGAGGGGATGTAAGGTAGCCTGGTGTGGGGATGTAAGGTAGCCTGGTGTGGGGATGTAAAGTAGCCTGGTGTGGGGATGTAAGGTAGCCTGGTGTGGGGATGTAAGGTAGCCTGGTGTGGGGGTGTAAAGTAGCCTGGTGTGGGGATGTAAAGTAGCCTGGTGTGGGGATGTAAGGTAGCCTGGTATGGGGATGTAAGGTAGCCTGGTGTAGGGATGTAAAGTAGCCTGGTGAGGGGATGTAAAGTAGCCGGTAAATGGGGATGTAAAGTAGCCTGGTATGGAGTTGTAAGGTAGCCAGGTGAGGAGGTCACTAGAAGCTGGTAGCCTGGTGTAGAGAGAGGGTTGCTAGCCCAGGGTCCCAGGCTGTGTAAAATAGCCTTGAGTGGAGGGTCACTAGACCAGGGTCCCAGGATGTGTAAAATAGCCTTGAGTGGAGGGTCACTAGACCAGGGTCCCAGGCTGTGTAAAATAGCCTTGAGTGGAGGGTCACTAGACCAGGGTCCCAGGCTGTGTAAAATAGCCTTGAGTGGGGGGTCACTAGACCAGGGTCCCAGGCTGTGTAAAATAGCCTTGAGTGGAGGGTCACTAGACCAGGGTCCCAGAATGAGTAAAATAGCCTTGGTGGGGGGTCACTAGACCAGGGTCCCAGGCTGTGTAAAATAGCCTTGAGTGGAGGGTCACTAGACCAGGGTCCCAGAATGAGTAAAATAGCCTTGGTGGGGGGTCACTAGACCAGGGTCCCAGAATGAGTAAAATAGCCTTGAGTGGAGGGTCACTAGACCAGGGTCCCAGAATGTGTAAAATAGCCTTGAGTGGAGGGTCACTAGACCAGGGTCCCAGGCTGTGTAAAATAGCCTTGAGTGGAGGGTCACTAGACCAGGGTCCCAGGCTGTGTAAAATAGCCTTGAGTGGAGGGTCACTAGACCAGGGTCCCAGGCTGTGTAAAATAGCCTTGAGTGGAGGGTCACTAGACCAGGGTCCCAGGCTGTGTAAAATAGCCTTGAGTGGAGGGTCACTAGACCAGGGTCCCAGGCTGTGTAAAATAGCCTTGAGTGGAGGGTCACTAGACCAGGGTCCCAGGCTGAGTAAAATAGCATTGAGTGGAGGGTTGCTAGACCAGGGTCCCAGGCTGTGTAAAATAGCCTTGAGTGGGGGGTCACTAGACCAGGGTCCCAGGCTGAGTAAAATAGCCTTGAGTGGAGGGTCACTAGACCAGGGTCCCAGAATGAGTAAAATGATCTGCCTCCTCTGCTGTACGATCCAGATTAGCAGGTTACTAAAGGTCCTGGGATTAGCAATATGATGTTATCTAAAGGTCCTGGGATTAGCACTATGATGTTATCTAAAGGTCCTGGGATTAGCACTATGATGTTATCTAAAGGTCCTGGGATTAGCACTATGATGTTATCTAAAGGTCCTGGGATTAGCACTATGATGTTATCTAAAGGTCCTGGGATTAGCACATGATGTTATCTAAAGGTCCTGGGATTAGCACTATGATGTTATCTAAAGGTCCTGGGATTAGCACTATGATGTTATCTAAAGGTCCTGTTATCTAATGTTATCTAAAGGTCCTGGGATTAGCACTATGATGTTATCTAAAGGTCCTGGGATTAGCACTATGATGTTATCTAAAGGTCCTGGGATTAGCACTATGATGTTATCTAAAGGTCCTGGGATTAGCACTATGATGTTATCTAAAGGTCCTGGGATTAGCACTATGATGTTATCTAAAGGTCCTGGGATTAGCACTATGATGTTATCTAAAGGTCCTGGGATTAGCACTATGATGTTATCTAAAGGTCCTGGGATTAGCACTATGATGTTATCTAAAGGTCCTGGGATTAGCACTATGATGTTATCTAAAGGTCCTGGGATTAGCACTATGATGTTATCTAAAGGTCCTGGGATTAGCACTATGATGTTATCTAAAGGTCCTGGGATTAGCACTATGATGTTATCTAAAGGTCCTGGGATTAGCACTATGATGTTATCTAAAGGTCCTGGGATTAGCACTATGATGTTATCTAAAGGTCCTGGGATTAGCACTATGATGTTATCTAAAGGTCCTGGGATTAGCACTATGATGTTATCTAAAGGTCCTGGGATTAGCACTATGATGTTATCTAAAGGTCCTGGGATTAGCACTATGATGTTATCTAAAGGTCCTGGGATTAGCACTATGATGTTATCTAAAGGTCCTGGGATTAGCACTATGATGTTATCTAAAGGTCCTGGGATTAGCACTATGATGTTATCTAAAGGTCCTGGGATTAGCACTATGATGTTATCTAAAGGTCCTGGGATTAGCACTATGATGTTATCTAAAGGTCCTGGGATTAGCACTATGATGTTATCTAAAGGTCCTGGGATTAGCACTATGATGGTTATCTAATGTTATCTAAAGGTCCTGGGATTAGCACTATGATGTTATCTAAAGGTCCTGGGATTAGCACTATGATGTTATCTAAAGGTCCTGGGATTAGCACTATGATGTTATCTAAAGGTCCTGGGATTAGCACTATGATGTTATCTAAAGGTCCTGGGATTAGCACTATGATGTTATCTAAAGGTCCTGGGATTAGCACTATGATGTTATCTAAAGGTCCTGGGATTAGCACTATGATGTTATCTAAAGGTCCTGGGATTAGCACTATGATGTTATCTAAAGGTCCTGGGATTAGCACTATGATGTTATCTAAAGGTCCTGGGATTAGCACTATGATGTTATCTAAAGGTCCTGGGATTAGCACTATGATGTTATCTAAAGGTCCTGGGATTAGCACTATGATGTTATCTAAAGGTCCTGGGATTAGCACTATGATGTTATCTAAAGGTCCTTAGGATGATTAAAGGTCACTATGATGTTATCTAAAGGTCCTGGGATTAGCACTATGATGTTATCTAAAGGTCCTGGGATTAGCACTATGATGTTATCTAAAGGTCCTGGGATTAGCACTATGATGTTATCTAAAGGTCCTGGGATTAGCACTATGATGTTATCTAAAGGTCCTGGGATTAGCACTATGATGTTATCTAAAGGTCCTGGGATTAGCACTATGATGTTATCTAAAGGGGATTAGCACTGGGATGTTATCTAAAGGTCCTGGGATTAGCACTATGATGTTATCTAAAGGTCCTGGGATTAGCACTATGATGTTATCTAAAGGTCCTGGGTTAGCACTGGATGTTATCTAAAGGTCCTGGGATTAGCACTATGATGTTATCTAAAGGTCCTGGGATTAGCACTATGATGTTATCTAAAGGTCCTGGGATTAGCACTATGATGTTATCTAAAGGTCCTGGGATTAGCACTATGATGTTATCTAAAGGTCCTGGGATTAGCACTATGATGTTATCTAAAGGTCCTGGGATTAGCACTATGATGTTATCTAAAGGTCCTGGGATTAGCACTATGATGTTATCTAAAGGTCCTGGGATTAGCACTATGATGTTATCTAAAGGTCCTGGGATTAGCACTATGATGTTATCTAAAGGTCCTGGGATTAGCACTATGATGTTATCTAAAGGTCCTGGGATTAGCACTATGATGTTATCTAAAGGTCCTGGGATTAGCACTAATGTTATCTAAAGGTCCTGGGATTAGCACTATGATGTTATCTAAAGGTCCTGGGATTAGCACTATGATGTTATCTAAAGGTCTGGGATTAGCACTATGATGTTATCTAAAGGTCCTGGGATTAGCACTATGATGTTATCTAAAGGTCCTGGGATTAGCACTATGATGTTATCTAAAGGTCCTGGGATTAGCACTATGATGTTATCTAAAGGTCCTGGGATTAGCACTATGATGTTATCTAAAGGTCCTGGGATTAGCACTATGATGTTATCTAAAGGTCCTGGGATTAGCACTATGATGTTATCTAAAGGTCCTGGGATTAGCACTATGATGTTATCTAAAGGTCCTGGGATTAGCACTATGATGTTATCTAAAGGTCCTGGGATTAGCACTATGATGTTATCTAAAGGTCCTGGGATTAGCACTATGATGTTATCTAAAGGTCCTGGGATTAGCACTATGATGTTATCTAAAGGTCCTGGGATTAGATGTTATCTAAAGGTCCTGGGATTAGCACTATGATGTTATCTAAAGGTCCTGGGATTAGCACTATGATGTTATCTAAAGGTCCTGGGATTAGCACTATGATGTTATCTAAAGGTCCTGGGATTAGCACTATGATGTTATCTAAAGGTCCTGGGATTAGCACTATGATGTTATCTAAAGGTCCTGGGATTAGCACTATGATGTTATCTAAAGGTCCTGGGATTAGCACTATGATGTTATCTAAAGGTCCTGGGATTAGCACTATGATGTTATCTAAAGGTCCTGGGATTAGCACTATGATGTTATCTAAAGGTCCTGGGATTAGCACTATGATGTTATCTAAAGGTCCTGGGATTAGCACTATGATGTTATCTAAAGGTCCTGGGATTAGCACTATGATGTTATCTAAAGGTCCTGGGATTAGCACTATGATGTTATCTAAAGGTCCTGGGATTAGCACTATGATGTTATCTAAAGGTCCTGGGATTAGCACTATGATGTTATCTAAAGGTCCTGGGATTAGCACTATGATGTTATCTAAAGGTCCTGGGATTAGCACTATGATGTTATCTAAAGGTCCTGGGATTAGCACTATGATGTTATCTAAAGGTCCTGGGATTAGCACTATGATGTTATCTAAAGGTCCTGGGATTAGCACTATGATGTTATCTAAAGGTCCTGGGATTAGCACTGTGATGTTATCTAAAGGTCCTGGGATTAGCACTGTGATGTTATCTAAAGGTCCTGGGATTAGCACTATGATGTTATCTAAAGGTCCTGGGATTAGCACTATGATGTTATCTAAAGGTCCTGGGATTAGCACTATGATGTTATCTAAAGGTCCTGGGATTAGCACTATGATGTTATCTAAAGGTCCTGGGATTAGCACTATGATGTTATCTAAAGGTCCTGGGATTAGCACTATGATGTTATCTAAAGGTCCTGGGATTAGCACGGTCTCTTCCTTTCTCTTCCCTTCTGCTCAGCTGTATGAGGAAAGGAGTGTAGAATTAAATATTAAAACTCTCTCACTCACACAGACAGACCGACGCACAGAAACAAACACACGCGGAAGAGGAGCGTCCTGATGGCAGACTGGCTGGTATTACTCTACAGCAGTAGGAAGGGCTGGCAGCCTGGCTGGTATTACTCTACAGCAGTAGGGAGGGCTGGCAGCCTGGCTGGTATTACTCTACAGCAGTAGGGAGGACTAGCAGCCTGGTATTACTCTACAGCAGTAGGGAGGACTAGCAGCCTGGTATTACTCTACAGCAGTAGGGAGGGCTGGCAGACTGGCTGGTATTACTCTACAGCAGTAGGAAGGGCTGGCAGACTGGCTGGTATTACTCTACAGCAGTAGGCAGGACTGGCAGCCTGGCTGGTATTACTCTACAGCAGTAGGGAGGACTGGCAGCCTGGCTGGTATTACTCTACAGCAGTAGGGAAGACTAGCAGCCTGGTATTACTCTACAGCAGTAGGCAGGGCTGGCATCCTGGCTGGTATTACTCTACAGCAGTAGGGAGGACTAGCAGCCTGGTATTACTCTACAGCAGTAGGCAGGGCTGGCAGCCTGGCTGGTATTACTCTACAGCAGTAGGGAGGACTAGCAGCCTGGCTGGTATTACTCTACAGCAGTAGGCAGGACTAGCAGCCTGGCTGGTATTACTCTACAGCAGTAGGGAGGGCTGGCAGCCTGGCTGGTATTACTCTACAGCAGTAGGCAGGGCTGGCAGCCTGGTATTACTCTACAGCAGTAGGCAGGGCTGGCAGCCTGGCTGGTATTACTCTACAGCAGTAGGGAGGACTAGCAGCCTGGCTGGTATTACTCTACAGCAGTAGGCAGGACTAGCAGCCTGGCTGGTATTACTCTACAGCAGTAGGCAGGACTGGCAGCCTGGCTGGTATTACTCTACAGCAGTAGGGAGGACTAGCAGCCTGGCTGGTATTACTCTACAGCAGTAGGGAGGGCTGGCAGCCTGGCTGGTATTACTCTACAGCAGTAGGCAGGGCTGGCAGCCTGGTATTACTCTACAGCAGTAGGCAGGACTAGCAGCCTGGCTGGTATTACTCTACAGCAGTAGGCAGGACTGGCAGCCTGGCTGGTATTACTCTACAGCAGTAGGGAGGACTAGCAGCCTGGCTGGTATTACTCTACAGCAGTAGGCAGGGCTGGCAGCCTGGTATTACTCTACAGCAGTAGGCAGGGCTGGCAGCCTGGTATTACTCTACAGCAGTAGGAAGGGCTGGCAGCCTGGCTGGTATTACTCTACAGCAGTAGGCAGCCTGGCTGGTATTACTCTACAGCAGTAGGC
This sequence comes from Oncorhynchus nerka, assembly GCF_034236695.1. Classification (NCBI taxonomy): domain Eukaryota; kingdom Metazoa; phylum Chordata; class Actinopteri; order Salmoniformes; family Salmonidae; genus Oncorhynchus; species Oncorhynchus nerka. The sequence continues at coordinate 264,862 of NW_027040394.1, read as the reverse complement.
AGGACTAGCAGCCTGGTATTACTCTACAGCAGTAGGCAGGGCTGGCAGCCTGGTATTACTCTACAGCAGTAGGAAGGGCTGGCAGCCTGGTATTACTCTACAGCAGTAGGAAGGGCTGGCAGCCTGGTATTACTCTACAGCAGTAGGCAGGGCTGGCAGCCTGGCTGGTATTACTCTACAGCAGTAGGGAGGGCTGGCAGCCTAGTATTACTCTACAGCAGTAGGCAGGACTGGCTGGTATTACTCTACAGCAGTAGGCAGGGCTGGCAGCCTGGCTGGTATTACTCTACAGCAGTAGGCAGGACTGGCAGCCTGGCTGGTATTACTCTACAGCAGTAGGCAGGGCTGGCAGCCTGGCTGGTATTACTCTACAGCAGTAGTCAGGGCTGGCAGCCTGGCTGGTATTACTCTACAGCAGTAGGCAGGGCTGGCAGCCTGGCTGGTATTACTCTACAGCAGTAGGCAGGGCTGGCTGGTATTACTCTACAGCAGTAGGCTGGGCTGGCAGGCCAAACACTTTCTCACATCCTCTTAGTATTAAACATGAATGAGTTGGATGAGAATGGCTCAGAAATACAGTAGGGTAGGTTCTAGATGGTACAGGGAACACGTTCTCCCTGACTAAAACATACAGTAGGTTCTAGATGGTACAGGGAACACGTTCTCCCTGACTAAAACATACAGTAGGTTCTAGATGGTACAGGGAACACGTTCTCCCTGACTAAAACATACAGAAGGTTCTAGATGATACAGGGAACACGTTCTCAATCAAATCACATCCTAGTGCTCTGTGTCTCTCTCTGCTGTTACAGTAATCAATCAATCAAATCACATCCTAGTGCTCTGTGTCTCTCTCTGCTGTTACAGTAATCAATCAATCAAATCACATCCTAGTGCTCTGTGTCTCTCTCTGCTGTTACAGTAATCAATCAATCAAATCACATCCTAGTGCTCTGTGTCTCTCTGCTGTTACAGTAATCAATCAATCAAATCACATCCTAGTGCTCTGTGTCTCTCTGCTGTTACAGTAATCAATCAATCAAATCACATCCTAGTGCTCTGTGTCTCTCTCTGCTGTTACAGTAATCAATCAATCAAATCACATCCTAGTGTTCTGTGTCTCTCTGCTGTTACAGTAATCAATCAATCAATCAAATCACATCCTAGTGCTCTGTCTGTCTGTCTGTTGTTACAGTAATCAATCAATCAATCAAATCACATCTTAGTGCTCTGTGTCTCTCTCTGCTGTTACAGTAATCAATCAATCAAATCACATCCTAGTGCTCTGTCTCTCTCTGCTGTTACAGTAATCAATCAATCAAATCACATCCTAGTTCTCTGTGTCTCTCTCTGCTGTTCCAGTAATCAATCAATCAAATCACATCCTAGTGCTCTGTGTCTCTCTCTGCTGTTCCAGTAATCAATCAATCAAATCACATCCTAGTGCTCTGTGTCTCTCTCTGCTGTTACAGTAATCAATCAATCAAATCACATCCTAGTGCTCTGTGTCTCTCTGCTGTTACAGTAATCAATCAAATCACATCCTAGTGCTCTGTGTCTCTCTCTGCTGTTACAGTAATCAATCAATCAAATCACATCCTAGTGCTCTGTGTCTCTCTCTGCTGTTACAGTAATCAATCAATCAAATCACATCCTAGTGCTCTGTGTCTCTCTGCTGTTACAGTAATCAATCAATCAAATCACATCCTAGTGTTCTGTGTCTCTCTCTGCTGTTACAGTAATCAATCAATCAAATCACATCCTAGTGCTCTGTGTCTCTCTGCTGTTACAGTAATCAATCAATCAAATCACATCCTAGTGCTCTGTGTCTCTCTGCTGTTACAGTAATCAATCAATCAAATCACATCCTAGTGCTCTGTGTCTCTCTCTGTTGTTACAGTAATCAATCAATCAAATCACATCCTAGTGCTCTGTGTCTCTCTGCTGTTACAGTAATCAATCAATCAATCAAATCACATCCTAGTGTTCTGTGTCTCTCTGCTGTTACAGTAATCAATCAATCAAATCACATCCTAGTGCTCTGTGTCTCTCTGCTGTTACAGTAATCAATCAATCAAATCACATCCTAGTGCTCTGTGTCTCTCTCTGCTGTTACAGTAATCAATCAATCAAATCACATCCTAGTGCTCTGTGTCTCTCTCTGCTGTTCCAGTAATCAATCAATCAAATCACATCCTAGTGCTCTGTGTCTCTCTCTGCTGTTACAGTAATCAATCAATCAAATCACATCCTAGTGCTCTGTGTCTCTCTCTGCTGTTACAGTAATCAATCAATCAAATCACATCCTAGTGCTCTGTGTCTCTCTGCTGTTACAGTAATCAATCAATCAAATCACATCCTAGTGCTCTGTGTCTCTCTCTGCTGTTACAGTAATCAATCAATCAAATCACATCCTAGTGCTCTGTGTCGCTCTCTGCTGTTCCAGTAATCAATCAATCAAATCACATCCTAGTGCTCTGTCTCTCTGTTGTTACAGTAATCAATCAATCAAATCACATCCTAGTGCTCTGTGTCTCTCTGTTGTTACAGTAATCAATCAATCAAATCACATCCTAGTGCTCTGTGTCGCTCTCTGCTGTTCCAGTAATCAATCAATCAAATCACATCCTAGTGCTCTGTGTCTCTCTGCTGTTACAGTAATCAATCAATCAAATCACATCCTAGTGCTCTGTGTCTCTCTGCTGTTACAGTAATCAATCAATCAAATCACATCCTAGTGCTCTGTGTCTCTCTCTGCTGTTACAGTAATCAATCAATCAAATCACATCCTAGTGCTCTGTGTCTCTCTCTGCTGTTACAGTAATCAATCAATCAAATCACATCCTAGTGATCTGTGTCTCTCTGCTGTTACAGTAATCAATCAATCACATCACATCCTAGTGCTCTGTGTCTCTCTCTGCTGTTACAGTAATCAATCAATCAAATCACATCCTAGTGCTCTGTGTCTCTCTCTGCTGTTCCAGTAATCAATCAATCAAATCACATCCTAGTGCTCTGTCTGTCTGTCTGTCTGTCTGTCTGTCTGTCTGTCTGTCTGTCTGTCTGTCTGTCTGTCTGTGTTGTGTATTCTCTAGTTAAATTACCAACACTCTCAGCCCCGTCCTTGCCTGCGTCCCAAATGTGACCGTATTTCCTATAGTGGGAGACTGTTGACCTGTGTCCATAGACCTTTCTATGTATTAACCTGGGTCCATAGACCTATCTATGTATTGAGTAGAGTCCATAGACCTATCTATGTATTGAGTAGAGTCCATAGACCTATCTATGTATTAACCTGGGTCCATAGACCTATCTATGTATTGAGTAGGGTCCATAGACCTATCTATGTATTGAGTAGAGTCCATAGACCTATCTATGTATTGAGTAGGGTCCATAGACCTATCTATGTATTGAGTAGGGTCCATAGACCTATCTATGTATTGACCTGGGTCCATAGACCTATCTATGTATTGACCTGGGTCCATAGACCTATCTATGTATTGACCTGGGCCCATAGACCTATCTATGTATTGACCTGGGCCCATAGACCTATCTATGTATTGACCTGGGCCCATAGACCTATCTATGTATTGACCTGGGTCCATAGACCTATCTATGTATTGACCTGGGCCCATAGACCTATCTATGTATTGACCTGGGTCCATAGACCTATCTATGTATTGACCTGGGCCCATAGACCTATCTATGTATTGACCTGGGCCCATAGACCTATCTATGTATTGACCTGGGTCCATATACCTATCTATGTATTGAGTAGGGCCCATAGACCTATCTATGTATTGAGTAGGGTTCATAGACCTATCTATGTATTGAGTAGGGCCCATAGACCTATCTATGTATTGAGTAGGGTCCATAGACCTATCTATGTATTGAGTAGGGCCCATAGACCTATCTATGTATTGACCTGGGTCCATAGACCTATCTATGTATTGAGTAGGGTTCATAGACCTATCTATGTATTGACCTGGGCCCATAGACCTATCTATGTATTGAGTAGGGCCCATAGACCTATCTATGTATTGAGTAGGGCCCATAGACCTATCTATGTATTGACCTGGGCCCATAGACCTATCTATGTATTGAGTAGGGCCCATAGACCTATCTATGTATTGAGTAGGGCCCATAGACCTATCTATGTATTGAGTAGGGTCCATAGACCTATCTATGTATTGACCTGGGTTCATAGACCTATCTATGTATTGACCTGGGTTCATAGACCTATCTATGTATTGAGTAGGGTTCATAGACCTATCTATGTATTGACCTGGGTTCATAGACCTATCTATGTATTGACCTGGGTCAATAGACCTATCTATGTATTGACCTGGGTCCATAGACCTATCTATGTATTGAGTAGGGCCCATAAACCTATCTATGTATTGACCTGGGTCCATAGACCTATCTATGTATTGAGTAGTGCCCATAGTCCTATCTATGTATTGACCTGGGTCCATAGACCTATCTATGTATTGACCTGGGTCAATAGACCTATCTATGTATTGAGTAGGGTTCATAGACCTATCTATGTATTGAGTAGGGCCCATAGACCTATCTATGTATTGACCTGGGCCCATAGACCTATCTATGTATTGACCTGGGTTCATAGACCTATCTATGTATTGAGTAGGGCCCATAGACCTATCTATGTATTGAGTAGGGTCCATAGACCTATCTATGTATTGAGTAGGGCCCATAGACCTATCTATGTATTGACCTGGGTCCATAGACCTATCTATGTATTGAGTAGGGTCCATAGACCTATCTATGTATTGAGTAGGGCCCATAGACCTATCTATGTATTGAGTAGGGTCAATAGACCTATCTATGTATTGAGTAGGGCCCATAGACCTATCTATGTATTGAGTAGGGTCCATAGACCTATCTATGTATTAACCTGGGCCCATAGACCTATATATGTATTGAGTAGGGTTCATAGACCTATCTATGTATTGAGTAGGGTTCATAGACCTATCTATGTATTGAGGCTAGGGGTCCATAGACCTATCTATGTATTAACCTGGGTCCATAGACCTATCTATGTATTGACCTGGGCCCATAGACCTATCTATGTATTGAGTAGGGTTCATAGACCTATCTATGTATTGAGTAGGGTTCATAGACCTATCTATGTATTGAGTAGGGCCCATAGACCTATCTATGTATTGAGTAGGGTCCATAGACCTATCTATGTATTGAGTGGGTCCATAGACCTATCTATGTATTGAGTAGGGCCCATAGACCTATCTATGTATTGAGTAGGGTCCATAGACCTATCTATGTATTGACCTGGGCCCATAGACCTATCTATGTATTGACCTGGGCCCATAGACCTATCTATATATTGAGTAGGGTTCATAGACCTATCTATGTATTGACCTGGGTCCATAGACCTATCTATGTATTGAGTAGGGCCCATAGACCTATCTATGTATTGACCTGGGTCCATAGACCTATCTATGTATTGAGTAGGGTCCATAGACCTATCTATGTATTGAGTAGGGTCCATAGACCTATCTATGTATTGAGTAGGGTTCATAGACCTATCTATGTATTGACCTGGGTCCATAGACCTATCTATGTATTGACCTGGGCCCATAGACCTATCTATGTATTGAGTAGGGTTCATAGACCTATCTATGTATTGACCTGGGTCAATAGACCTATCTATGTATTGACCTGGGTCAATATACCTATCTATGTATTGAGTAGGGCCCATAAACCTATCTATGTATTGACCTGGGTCAATAGACCTATCTATGTATTGACCTGGGCCCATAGACCTATCTATGTATTGAGTAGGGTCCATAGACCTATCTATGTATTGAGTAGGGTTCATAGACCTATCTATGTATTGACCTGGGCCCATAGACCTATCTATGTATTGAGTAGGGTCCATAGACCTATCTATGTATTGAGTAGGGCCCATAGACCTATCTATGTATTGAGTAGGGTCCATAGACCTATCTATGTATTGAGTAGGGTCCATAGACCTATCTATATATTGAGTAGGGTCCATAGACCTATCTATATATTGAGTAGGGTCCATAGACCTATCTATGTATTGAGTAGGGTCCATAGACCTATCTATGTATTGAGTAGGGCCCATAGACCTATCTATGTATTGAGTAGGGTCCATAGACCTATCTATGTATTGAGTAGGGTCCATAGACCTATCTATGTATTGACCTGGGTTCATAGACCTATCTATGTATTGAGTAGGGTTCAATTTGGGACGCGGCCCCGATTGTTCTCCCAGCAGTGCATTAAACAGGATTATAGTGCACTCTGGGACGTACCAGCTTCAGCTGTAGACACACTACACACACACACACACACACACACACACACCACACACACACACACACAACACTTAACTCTAATCTGACCAACTGATGACACAGATGACCGGCTGAATGTCTTGTTGCTAAATAAAACTCCTCTTAAAAGCCCCGGTATTCATTTAGTGCTTCAGATTTAGAAACAGAAAGGGGTACTTGGTAAACTTGGTAAAGTGGTGGGGGTTGAAGGAATGATGGAGGAGGAGAGGTGGAAGAGAGAGAAGGAGGGGTTGAGGATGGTTCAGACAGGGAGGGAGGGGAGGGGACAGAGAGAAAGAGAGAGAGGGAGAGAGGGAGAGAGGACAGAAAGAAAGAGTGTGAGAGAGAGAGAGAGAGAGAGAGAGAGAGAGAGAGAGAGAGAGAGAGAGAGAGAGAGGACAGAGGACAGAGGACAGAGAGAGAGAGAGAGAGAGAGAGAGAGGACAGAGAGAAAGAGAGAGAGGGAGAGAGGACAGAAAGAAAGAGTGTGAGAGAGAAAGGGAGAGAGAGAGGGGGAGAGGACAGAGAGAAAGAGAGCGAGAGAGAGAGATAAAGATAGAGGGAGACAGAGAAGTGGGGAACAAGAGAGCGAGAGAAAGAAAGAGAAGGGAAAATGGAATCAGACAGAGGAAGTCTGTCTTAATTCAATTATTGATATCCCTCTTCCACTTCAGAGACGGTCACTACCTGGGCTTTCACACACCTGACACACACATGCCTACTACTGATGTATTAGTGTGGCTTCAGAAGCAGTCTCCAACATACTACTGATGTATTAATGTGGCTTACCAAATCTCCACACTTTAAATATCGTAAAGAATCACAGTATTTCAGACCTCTAGTTATCAGGCCTGTCCAATCTAGACCTCTAGTTATCAGGCTTGTCCAATCTAGACCTATAGTTATCAGGCCTGTCCAATCTAGACCTCTAGTTATCAGGCTTGTCCAATCTAGACCTCTAGTTATCAGGCTTGTCCAATCTAGACCTATAGTTATCAGGCTTGTCCAATCTAGACCTATAGTTATCAGGCTTGTCCAATCTAGACCTATAGTTATCAGGCTTGTCCAATCTAGACCTATAGTTATCAGGCTTGTCCAATCTAGACCTCTAGTTATCAGGCCTGTCCAATCTAGACCTATAGTTATCAGGCTTGTCCAATCTAGACCTCTAGTTATCAGGCCTTGTCCAATCTAGACCTCTAGTTATCAGGCTTGTCCAATCTAGACCTCTAGTTATCAGGCTTGTCCAATCTAGACCTCTAGTTATCAGGCTGTGGACTGATTGATGAAGTTTCTTGTATACAACATTGACACTTGTTTTTCTTTTTAAACTCTGGGTTCTCCCCAAAGAATGTCAGACAGGCGCCACCTTGTGGACTGACTGTGTTTCCAATCTAGACCTCCAACAGAGCAGGCTGTCGGCTCACCAGCCAATTACAGACTCCTTTTAGTTATCAGGGGGGGCTAGATTTCCCACTTCATATAAACTAGGCTACTTTTATCAGGCTTTAAAAGTAAAAATTCAGCCATCGAGCCCTCTCCCATTAGAATGAACAATATGTATCTTCTAATGGTCTATTGATAGGATAGGCGCCTGTCAGTCATAAAGCGATGTCATGGAAACGCAGCAGAGAGGAAGATGTATCTTCTATGGTCTCTACAATGTGATTTTCTGGATTTTTCTTCTCATTTTGTCTGTCATAGTTCAAGTGTACCTATGATGAAAATTTACAGGCCTCTCTCATCTTTTTAAGTGGGAGAACTTGCACAATTGGTGGCTGACTAAATACTTTTTTGCCCCACTGTATATATATATATATATATATATACTATCCACATACTGCCCATTCAAGGGTGTTTCTTTATTGTCTACACTGTAGAATAATAGTGAAGACATCAAAACTATGAAATAACATATGGACTCATGTAGTAACCAAAAATAGCATTACAATCTAAATATATTTTAGATTCTTCAAAGTAGCCACTCTTTGCCTTGATAACAGCTTTGCGCACTCTTGGCATTCTCTCGTCCTATCACGGCTCAGGCTAAGACCCAGGAGGCGGAGAGTACGAGTCTCAGAGTGTATTAAAGTTCAAGGGGCAGTCGAAAGGTCGTAATCCAATTCAGAGTCAAGCAGGTACAGGACGGAGGGCAGGATCAGATTCAGGACGGAGGGCAGGATCAGATTCAGGACAGGTACAGGACGGAGGGCAGGATCAGATTCAGGACGGAGGGAAGGATCAGATTCAGGACGGAGGGAAGGATCAGATTCAGGACAGGTGAGGGGAGATGGGAGACACCTGGTGGGGGGTGGAGACAAGCACAAAGACAGGTGAGGGGAGATGGGAGACACCTGGTGGGGGGGGGAGACACCTGGAGACAGGCACAAAGACAGGTGAGGGGAGATGGAGACACCTGGTGGGGGGTGGAGACAAGCACAAAGACAGGTGAAGGGAGATGGGAGACACCTGGTGGGGGTGGAGACACCTGGTGGGGGGTGGAGACACCTGGTGGGGGTGGAGACAGGCACAAAGACAGGTGAGGGAGATGGGAGACACCTGGTGGGGGGTGGAGACAGGCACAAAGACAGGTGAAGGGAGATGGGAGACACCTGGTGGGGGGTGGAGACAGGCACAAAGACAGGTGAAGGGAGACACCTGGTGGGGGTGGAGGGAGACACCTGGTGGGGGGGGAGATTGAGACAGGCACAAAGACAGGTGAGGGGAGATGGGAGACACCTGGTGGGGGGGGGGGGTGGAGACAAGCACAAAGACAGGTGAGGGGAGATGGAGACACCTGGTGGGGGGTGGAGACAGGTACAAAGACCAGGGATGTTCTCTGTTTAGTGAGTCCTCCAGATCAGAGGCAGTAGAAATTACCAGGGATGTTCTCTGTTTAGTGAGTCCTCCAGATCAGAGGCAGTAGGGATGACCAGGGATGTTCTCTGTTTAGTGAGTCCTCTAGATCAGAGGCAGTAGGGATGACCAGGGATGTCTTCTTTTAGGGAGTCCTCCAGATCAGAGGCAGTAGGGATGACCAGGGATGTTCTCTGTTTAGTGAGTCCTCTAGATCAGAAGCAGTAGGGATGTTCTCTGTTTAGTGAGTCCTCTAGATCAGAGGCAGTAGGGACGACCAGGGATGTTCTCTGTTTAGTGAGTCCTCCAGATCAGAGGCAGTAGGGATGACCAGGGATGTTCTCTGTTTAGTGAGTCCTCCAGATCAGAGGCAGTAGGGATGACCAGGGATGTTCACTGTTTAGTGAGTCCTCCAGATCAGAGGAAGTAGAGATGACCAGGGATGTTCTCTGTTTAGTGAGTCCTCCAGATCAGAGGCAGTAGGGATGACCAGGGATGTTCTCTGTTTAGTGAGTCCTCCAGATCAGAGGCAGTAGATGACCAGGGATGTTCTCTGTTTAGTGAGTCCTCCAGATCAGAGGCAGTAGGCATGACCAGGGATGTTCTCTGTTTAGTGAGTCCTCCAGATCAGAGACAGTAGGGATGACCAGGGATGTTCTCTGTTTAGTGAGTCCTCTAGATCAGAGGCAGTAGATGACCAGGGATGTTCTCTGTTTAGTGAGTCCTCCAGATCAGAGGCAGTAGGGATGTTCTCTGTTTAGTGAGTCCTCCAGATCAGAGGCAGTAGGGATGACCAGGGATGTTCTCTGTTTAGTGAGTCCTCCAGATCAGAGGCTGTAGGGATGACCAGGGATGTTCTCTGTTTAGTGAGTCCTCCAGATCAGAGGCAGTAGAGATGACCAGGGATGTTCTCTGTTTAGTGAGTCCTCCAGATCAGAGGCAGTAGGGATGACCAGGGATGTTCTCTGTTTAGTGAGTCCTCTAGATCAGAAGCAGTAGGGATGTTCTCTGTTTAGTGAGTCCTCTAGATCAGAGGCAGTAGGGACGACCAGGGATGTTCTCTGTTTAGTGAGTCCTCCAGATCAGAGGCAGTAGGGATGACCAGGGATGTTCTCTGTTTAGTGAGTCCTCCAGATCAGAGGCAGTAGGGATGACCAGGGATGTTCTCTGTTTAGTGAGTCCTCCAGATCAGAGGAAGTAGAGATGACCAGGGATGTTCTCTGTTTAGTGAGTCCTCCAGATCAGAGGCAGTAGGGATGACCAGGGATGTTCTCTGTTTAGTGAGTCCTCCAGATCAGAGGCAGTAGATGACCAGGGATGTTCTCTGTTTAGTGAGTCCTCCAGATCAGAGGCAGTAGGCATGACCAGGGATGTTCTCTGTTTAGTGAGTCCTCCAGATCAGAGACAGTAGGGATGACCAGGGATGTTCTCTGTTTAGTGAGTCCTCTAGATCAGAGGCAGTAGATGACCAGGGATGTTCTCTGTTTAGTGAGTCCTCCAGATCAGAGGCAGTAGGGATGTTCTCTGTTTAGTGAGTCCTCCAGATCAGAGGCAGTAGGGATGACCAGGGATGTTCTCTGTTTAGTGAGTCCTCCAGATCAGAGGCTGTAGGGATGACCAGGGATGTTCTCTGTTTAGTGAGTCCTCCAGATCAGAGGCAGTAGAGATGACCAGGGATGTTCTCTGTTTAGTGAGTCCTCCAGATCAGAGGCAGTAGGGATGACCAGGGATGTTCTCTGTTTAGTGAGTCCTCCAGATCAGAGGCAGTAGGGATGACCAGGGATGTTCTCTGTTTAGTGAGTCCTCCAGATCAGAGGCAGTAGGGATGACCAGGAATGTTCTCTGTTTAGTGAGTCCTCCAGATCAGAGGCAGTAGGGATGACCAGGGGATGTTCTCTGTTTAGTGAGTCCTCTAGATCAGAGGCAGTAGGGATGACAAGGGATGTTCTCTGTTCAGTGAGTCCTCCAGATCAGAGGCAGTAGGGATGACCAGGGATGTTCTCTGTTTAGTGAGTCCTCCAGATCAGAGGCAGTAGGGATGATCAGGGATGTTCTCTGTTTAGTGAGTCCTCCAGATCAGAGACAGTAGGGATGACCAGGGATGTTCTCTGTTTAGTGAGTCCTCCAGATCAGAGGCAGTAGGGATGACCAGGGATGTTCTCTGTTTAGTGAGTCCTCCAGATCAGAGGCAGTAGGGATGTTCTCTGTTTAGTGAGTCCTCCAGATCAGAGGCAGTAGGGATGACCAGGGATGTTCTCTGTTTAGTGAGTCCTCCAGATCAGAGGCTGTAGGGATGACCAGGGATGTTCTCTGTTTAGTGAGTCCTCCAGATCAGAGGCAGTAGAGATGACCAGGGATGTTCTCTGTTTAGTGAGTCCTCCAGATCAGAGGCAGTAGGGATGACCAGGGATGTTCTCTGTTTAGTGAGTCCTCCAGATCAGAGGCAGTAGGGATGACCAGGGATGTTCTCTGTTTAGTGAGTCCTCCAGATCAGAGGCAGTAGGGATGACCAGGGATGTTCTCTGTTTAGTGAGTCCTCCAGATCAGAGGCAGTAGGGATGACCAGGGATGTTCTCTGTTTACTGAGTCCTCTAGATCAGAGGCAGTAGGGATGACAAGGGATGTTCTCTGTTCAGTGAGTCCTCCAGATCAGAGGCAGTAGGGATGACCAGGGATGTTCTCTGTTTAGTGAGTCCTCCAGATCAGAGGCAGTAGGGATGATCAGGGATGTTCTCTGTTTAGTGAGTCCTCCAGATCAGAGACAGTAGGGATGACCAGGGATGTTCTCTGTTTAGTGAGTCCTCCAGATCAGAGGCAGTAGGGATGACCAGGGATGTTCTCTGTTTAGTGAGTCCTCCAGATCAGAGGCAGTAGGGATGACCTGGGATGTTCTCTGTTTAGTGAGTCCTCCAGATCAGAGGCAGTAGAGATGACCAGGGATGTTCTCTGTTTAGTGAGTCCTCCAGATCAGAGGCAGTAGGGATGACCAGGGATGTTCTCTGTTTAGTGAGTCCTCCAGATCCAGAGGCAGTAGGGATGACCAGGGATGTTCTCTGTTTAGTGAGTCCTCCAGATCAGAGGCAGTAGGGATGACCAGGGATGTTCTCTGTTTAGTGAGTCCTCCAGATCAGAGGCAGTAGGGATGACCAGGGATGTTCTCTGTTTACTGAGTCCTCTAGATCAGAGGCAGTAGGGATGACAAGGGATGTTCTCTGTTCAGTGAGTCCTCCAGATCAGAGGCAGTAGGGATGACCAGGGATGTTCTCTGTTTAGTGAGTCCTCCAGATCAGAGGCAGTAGGGATGATCAGGGATGTTCTCTGTTTAGTGAGTCCTCCAGATCAGAGTCAGTAGGGATGACCAGGGATGTTCTCTGTTTAGTGAGTCCTCCAGATCAGAGGCAGTAGGGATGACCAGGGATGTTCTCTGTTTAGTGAGTCCTCCAGATCAGAGGCAGTAGGGATGACCTGGGATGTTCTCTGTTTAGTGAGTCCTCCAGATCAGAGGCAGTAGGGATGACCAGGGATGTTCTCTGTTTAGTGTGAGTCCTCCAGATCAGAGACAGTAGGGATGACCAGGGATGTTCTCTGTTTAGTGAGTCCTCCAGATCAGAGGCAGTAGGGATGACCAGGGATGTTCTCTGTTTAGTGAGTCCTCTAGATCAGAGGCAGTAGGGATGACCAGGGATGTTCTCTGTTTAGTGAGTCCTCCAGATCAGAGGCAGTAGGGATGACCAGGGATGTTCTCTGTTTAGTGAGTCCTCCAGATCAGAGGCAGTAGGGATGACCAGGGATGTTCTCTGTTTAGTGAGTCCTCCAGATCAGAGGCAGTAGGGATGACCAGGGATGTTCTCTGTTTAGTGAGTCCTCCAGATCAGAGGCAGTAGGGATGACCAGGGATGTTCTCTGTTTAGTGAGTCCTCCAGATCAGAGGCAGTAGGGATGACCAGGGATGTTCTCTGTTTAGTGAGTCCTCCAGATCAGAAGCAGTAGGGACGACCAGGGATGTTCTCTGTTTAGTGAGTCCTCCAGATCAGAGGCAGTAGGGATGATCAGGCATGTTCTCTGTTTAGTGAGTCCTCCAGATCAGAGGCAGAAGGGATGACCAGGGATGTTCTCTGTTTAGTGAGTCCTCCAGATCAGAGGCAGTAGAGATGACCAGGGATGTTCTCTGTTTAGTGAGTCCTCCAGATCAGAGGCAGTAGGCATGACCAGGGATGTTCTCTGTTTAGTGAGTCCTCCAGATCAGAGACAGTAGGGATGACCAGGGATGTTCTCTGTTTAGTGAGTCCTCTAGATCAGAGGCAGTAGATGACCAGGGATGTTCTCTGTTTAGTGAGTCCTCCAGATCAGAGGCAGGGATGACCAGGGATGTTCTCTGTTTAGTGAGTCCTCCAGATCAGAGGCAGTAGGGATGACCAGGGATGTTCTCTGTTTAGTGAGTCCTCCAGATCAGAGGCTGTAGGGATGACCAGGGATGTTCTCTGTTTAGTGAGTCCTCCAGATCAGAGGCAGTAGAGATGACCAGGGATGTTCTCTGTTTAGTGAGTCCTCCAGATCAGAGGCAGTAGGGATGACCAGGGATGTTCTCTGTTTAGTGAGTCCTCCAGATCAGAGGCAGTAGGGATGACCAGGGATGTTCTCTGTTTAGTGAGTCCTCCAGATCAGAGGCAGTAGGGATGACCAGGAATGTTCTCTGTTTAGTGAGTCCTCCAGATCAGAGGCAGTAGGGATGACCAGGGATGTTCTCTGTTTACTGAGTCCTCTAGATCAGAGGCAGTAGGGATGACAAGGGATGTTCTCTGTTCAGTGAGTCCTCCAGATCAGAGGCAGTAGGGATGACCAGGGATGTTCTCTGTTTAGTGAGTCCTCCAGATCAGAGGCAGTAGGGATGATCAGGGATGTTCTCTGTTTAGTGAGTCCTCCAGATCAGAGACAGTAGGGATGACCAGGGATGTTCTCTGTTTAGTGAGTCCTCCAGATCAGAGGCAGTAGGGATGACCAGGGATGTTCTCTGTTTAGTGAGTCCTCCAGATCAGAGGCAGTAGGGATGTTCTCTGTTTAGTGAGTCCTCCAGATCAGAGGCAGTAGGGATGACCAGGGATGTTCTCTGTTTAGTGAGTCCTCCAGATCAGAGGCTGTAGGGATGACCAGGGATGTTCTCTGTTTAGTGAGTCCTCCAGATCAGAGGCAGTAGAGATGACCAGGGATGTTCTCTGTTTAGTGAGTCCTCCAGATCAGAGGCAGTAGGGATGACCAGGGATGTTCTCTGTTTAGTGAGTCCTCCAGATCAGAGGCAGTAGGGATGACCAGGGATGTTCTCTGTTTAGTGAGTCCTCCAGATCAGAGGCAGTAGGGATGACCAGGATGTTCTCTGTTTAGTGAGTCCTCCAGATCAGAGGCAGTAGGGATGACCAGGGATGTTCTCTGTTTACTGAGTCCTCTAGATCAGAGGCAGTAGGGATGACAAGGGATGTTCTCTGTTCAGTGAGTCCTCCAGATCAGAGGCAGTAGGGATGACCAGGGATGTTCTCTGTTTAGTGAGTCCTCCAGATCAGAGGCAGTAGGGATGATCAGGGATGTTCTCTGTTTAGTGAGTCCTCCAGATCAGAGACAGTAGGGATGACCAGGGATGTTCTCTGTTTAGTGAGTCCTCCAGATCAGAGGCAGTAGGGATGACCAGGGATGTTCTCTGTTTAGTGAGTCCTCCAGATCAGAGGCAGTAGGGATGACCTGGGATGTTCTCTGTTTAGTGAGTCCTCCAGATCAGAGGCAGTAGAGATGACCAGGGATGTTCTCTGTTTAGTGAGTCCTCCAGATCAGAGGCAGTAGGGATGACCAGGGATGTTCTCTGTTTAGTGAGTCCTCCAGATCAGAGGCAGTAGGGATGACCAGGGATGTTCTCTGTTTAGTGAGTCCTCCAGATCAGAGGCAGTAGGGATGACCAGGGATGTTCTCTGTTTAGTGAGTCCTCCAGATCAGAGGCAGTAGGGATGACCAGGGATGTTCTCTGTTTACTGAGTCCTCTAGATCAGAGGCAGTAGGGATGACAAGGGATGTTCTCTGTTCAGTGAGTCCTCCAGATCAGAGGCAGTAGGGATGACCAGGGATGTTCTCTGTTTAGTGAGTCCTCCAGATCAGAGGCAGTAGGGATGATCAGGGATGTTCTCTGTTTAGTGAGTCCTCCAGATCAGAGTCAGTAGGGATGACCAGGGATGTTCTCTGTTTAGTGAGTCCTCCAGATCAGAGGCAGTAGGGATGACCAGGGATGTTCTCTGTTTAGTGAGTCCTCCAGATCAGAGGCAGTAGGGATGACCTGGGATGTTCTCTGTTTAGTGAGTCCTCCAGATCAGAGGCAGTAGGGATGACCAGGGATGTTCTCTGTTTAGTGAGTCCTCCAGATCAGAGACAGTAGGGATGACCAGGGATGTTCTCTGTTTAGTGAGTCCTCCAGATCAGAGGCAGTAGGGATGACCAGGGATGTTCTCTGTTTAGTGAGTCCTCTAGATCAGAGGCAGTAGGGATGACCAGGGATGTTCTCTGTTTAGTGAGTCCTCCAGATCAGAGGCAGTAGGGATGACCAGGGATGTTCTCTGTTTAGTGAGTCCTCCAGATCAGAGGCAGTAGGGATGACCAGGGATGTTCTCTGTTTAGTGAGTCCTCCAGATCAGAGGCAGTAGGGATGACCAGGGATGTTCTCTGTTTAGTGAGTCCTCCAGATCAGAGGCAGTAGTGATGACCAGGGATGCTCTCTGTTTAGTGAGTCCTCCAGATCAGAGGCAGTAGGGATGACCAGGGATGTTCTCTGTTTAGTGAGTCCTCCAGATCAGAAGCAGTAGGGACGACCAGGGATGTTCTCTGTTTAGTGAGTCCTCCAGATCAGAGGCAGTAGGGATGATCAGGCATGTTCTCTGTTTAGTGAGTCCTCCAGATCAGAGGCAGAAGGGATGACCAGGGATGTTCTCTGTTTAGTGAGTCCTCCAGATCAGAGGCAGTAGAGATGACCAGGGATGTTCTCTGTTTAGTGAGTCCTCCAGATCAGAGGCAGTAGGGATGACCAGGGATGTTCTCTGTTTAGTGAGTCCTCCAGATCAGAGGCAGTAGAGATGACCACATGTTATCTTGATAAGCGTGTGAATTTCACAATATTCCTGTCCTGCTAAACATTCAAAATGTAACGAGTACTTTTGTCAGGGAAAATGTATGGAGTAAAAATGATATTATTTTCTTTAGAAATGTAGTGAAGTAGAAGTTGTAAAGAAATATATAAAAAGTAAAGTACAGATACCCCCAAAAACGACCTAAGTAGAACTTTAAAGTATTTTAACTTAAGTACTTAACACCAGTGAGTAGGAGAGTGTAAAGGGGTCAAGGGTCGGAGGGTCATTCTTCCAGATTTGTGCTCTAAATGCTCTTCAATCCTAAGTGGTAATGTTTATATAGTAGTCTATCAACGTAATCAGACCAATGATTTTACTCAATATAACTTTGACTATATTTTTAACTGCTTCGCTTAAGTAAAACGTTTCAAACATCTTCCACTGTCAAAAACAATACTTTTAAAGAGTTAGAGCAATTTACAAAATGTTTCTTAATGGAAAAGAACCGTCTAGTTTTACCTTGATATTGAATACTACTGTACAGTGTTGGGAAAAAAGGAAAATGTCTCTCTCTGTCTCTCTCTCTCTCTCTCTCTCTGTCTCTCTGTCTCTCTCTCTCTCTCTCTCTCTCTCTCTCTCTCTCTCTCTCTCTCTCTCTCTCTGTCTCTCTCTCTCTCTCTCTCTCTCTCTCTCTCTCTCTCTCTGTCTCTCTCTCTGTCTCTCTCTCTCTCTCTCTCTCTCTCTCTCTCTCTCTCTCTGTCTCTCTCCCTCTCTCTCTGTCTCTCTCTCTCTCTCTCTCTCTGTCTCTCGCTCTCTCTCTCTCTCTCTCTGTCTCTGTCTCTCTCTCTCTGTCTCTCTCTCTCTCTCTCTCTGTCTCTCTATTCAATTCAATTCAATTCAAGGGCTTTATTGGCATGGGAAACATGTGTTAACATTGCCAAAGCAAGTGAGGTAGATAATATATAAAGTGAATATATAAAGTGAAAAACAACAAAAATGAACAGTAAACATTACACATACAGAAGTTTCAAAACAGTAAAGACATTACAAATGTCATATTATAAATATATATATACAATGTACAAATAGTTAAAGGACTGTCTCTCTCTCTCTCTCTCTCTCTCTCTCTGTCTCTCTCTCTCTCTCTCTCTCTCTGTCTCTGTCTCTCTCTCTCTCTCTCTGTCTCTCTCTCTCTCTCTTCTCTCTCTCTGTGTGTGTGTGGTGCCTACAGTATGTGAATCTCTCTCTGGTTAGAGTGAATGTCACGTTTCTGTTTGTTCTTGTACGCAATTGATGATAAAAACACATTTAATCCTTTAGTTTTTAGAACAGGCCTCCCTATTCAAGTCAATGATGTCATAATGGGTGGACCATTGTGAGTGGACCCATAGGAGCGAAGCAGGAAGTAAAAGCAGGAAGTGTACCCTTCCAATCTGTGCTGTGTTTTAGATGAGTGTTTCTATGAGTGTGACCCCCTGCTGCTGTGTGCTATAGTGCTATAGTGCTGGCATTAGGGGCGGCAGGGTAGCCTCGTGGTTAGAGCGTTGGACTAGTAACCTGCTGCTGTGTGCTATAGTGCTGGCATTAGTCCTGACACCCCCTTTGGCTTAATTTGTAACAGAATAAGCCTCTTCGTCCAGCCTCTCTATAGAGTTAGGAGCTTTCCATGCTAAACTGAGATGAGCCCAAAGGAGATGGAGCATCTGCTGGGAGCTTAGAGCTAATCCCATCTTCACCCACAGCCCTGCCGCAGCCCTGTTAAAGCTCTGTTCACCAGCTTCTTAGGTGAGAGGGAGAACGTACCTGCTCCTCCCTCTTTTCCATCCTTCCCTCTGTCATCCTCCATTAGCAAGCTGCTCACCCTCACTTTATACTCCCATATTCACCTAATAAGGAATTCTCCTGGTCCACAAATTGGGGAAAACAAACATTCTTTCCCATTGACCCCCCATTGTTAAAAGCCTTTCCCATTGACCCCCCATTGTAAAAGAGCCTTTCCCATTGACCCCCCATTGTTAAAAGCCTTTCCCATTGACCCCCCCATTGTAAAATAGCCTTTCCCATTGACCCCCATTGTAAAATAGCCTTTCCCATTGACCCCCATTGTAAAAGAGCCTTTCCCATTGACCCCCATTGTAAAAAGAGCCTTTCCCATTGACCCCCCATTGTAAAAGAGCCTTTCCCATTGACCCCCATTGTAAAAGAGCCTTTCCCATTGACCCCCATTGTAAAAGAGCCTTTCCCATTGACCCATTGAAAAGAGCCCCCATTGTAAAAAGCCTTTCCCATTGACCCCCATTGTAAAAGCCTTTCCCATTGACCCCCATTGTTAAAAGCCTTTCCCATTGACCCCCCATTGTAAAAGAGCCTTTCCCATTGACCCCCATTGTTAAAAGCCTTTCCCATTGACCCCCATTGTTAAAAGCCTTTCCCATTGACCCCCATTGTTAAAAGCCTTTCCCATTGACCCCCCCATTGTTAAAAGAGCCTTTCCCATTGACCCCCCTTTCCCATTGACCCCCCATTGTTAAAAGCCTTTCCCATTGACCCCCCATTGTTAAAAGCCTTTCCCATTGACCCCCCATTGTTAAAAGCCTTTCCCATTGACCCCCATTGTTAAAAGCCTTTTGACCCCCATTGACCCCATTGTTAAAAGAGCCTTTCCCATTGACCCCCATTGTTAAGAGCCTTTCCCATTGACCCCCCCCCCATTGTAAAATTGACCCCATTGTTAAGAGCCTTTCATTGACCCCCATTGTAAAAGAGCCTTTCCCATTGACCCCCCCCATTGTTAAGAGCCTTTCCCATTGACCCCCCATTGTAAAAGCCTTTCCCATTGACCCCCATTGTTAAGAGCCTTTCCCATTGACCCCCCATTGTAAAAGCCTTTCCCATTGACCCCCATTGTTAAGAGCCTTTCCCATTGACCCCCATTGTTAAAGCCTTTCCCAGACCTTTCCCATTGACCCCCATTGTAAAAGAGCCTTTCCCATTGACCCCCCATTGTAAAAGCCAACTTGGTAGTAGATTTTTTTTTTGCTCCAAGGAAATGAAAGCTGCTGTGTTGATCCTTCAGAAAGTATTCAGACCCCTTGACTTTTCCCACATGTTGTTACGTTACAGCCTAAAATGGTAGTATAGTTTTGTTCCCATTCATCAATCTACACACAATACCCCGTAATGACATCACAATACCCCATAATGACATCACAATACCCCATAATGACATCACAATACCCGTAATGACATCATAATGACATCACAATACCCCGTCATGACATCACAATACCCCATAATGACATCACAATACCCCATAATGACATCACAATACACCATAATGATAAAGCAAAAACAGGTTTAGGAAATTTGCAAATGTATTAAAAAGAAGAAAACTGAAATATCACACGACCTATAATACATAAGTATTCAGACCCTTTACTCAGTACTTTTTGTTGAAGCACCTTTGGCAGTGATTATAGCCTTGAGTCTTCTTGGTTATCACGCTACAAGCTTGGCACACCTGTATTTGGGGAGTTTCTCCCATTCTTCTCTGCAGATCCTCTCAAGTTCTGTCAGGTTGGATAGGGGAGCGTCGCTGCACAGCTATTTTCAGGTCTCTCCAGAGATGTTTGATCAGGTTCAAGTCTGGGCTCTGGCTGGGCCACTCAAGGACATTCAGAGACTTGTCCTGAGCCATGGCTTGGCTGTGTGCTTAGGGTCGTTGTCCTGTTGGAAGGTGAACCTTCGCCCCAGTCTGAGGTCCTGAGCGCTCTGGTGCAGGTTTTCATCAAGGATCTCTCTGTACTTTGCTCCGTTCATCTTTCCCTCAATGCTGACTAGTCTCACAGTCCCTGCCGCTGACAGAAATCCCCACAGCATGGTGCTGCCACCACCATGCTTCACCGTAGGGACAATGCCAGGTTTCCTCCAGACGTGACACTTGGCATTCAGGCCAAAGAGTTCAATCTTGGTTTCATCAGACCAGAGAATCTTGTTTCTCATGGTCTGAGAGTCTTTAGGTGCCTTTTGGAAAACTCCAAGTGGGCTGTCATGTGCCTTTTACTGAGGAGTGGCTTCTGTCTGGCCACTCTACTATAAAGGCCTGATTGGTGGAGTGCTGCAGAAATGGTTGTCCTTCTGGAAGGTTCTCTCATCTTCACAGAGGAACTCTAGAGCTCTGTCAGAGTGACCATCGGGTTCTTGGTCACCACCTCAGATCTGTGCCTCGACACAATCCTGTCTCGGAGCTCTACGGACAATTCCTTCAACCTCATGGCTTGGTTTTTGCTCTAAAAAGCACTGTCAGCTGTGGGACCTTATATAGACAGGTGCGTGTCTTTCCAAATCATGTCCAATCAATTGAATTTACCACAGGTGGAGTCCAATCAATTGAATTTACCCCAGGTGGAGTCCAATCAAATTGAATTTACCCCAGGTGGAGTCCAATCAAATTGAATTTACCCCAGGTGGAGTCCAATCAATTGAATTTACCCCAGTTGGAGACCAATCAAATTGAATTTACCCCAGGTGGAGTCCAATCAATTTGTAGACATGTAACCAGGTCAAAAATCCCGACCTACAGTTTGCAATGTTCCCCGGTAGGGAAATACAGGCTGTGAGAAGAGCCCTGTCTCTTCAGGCTATTCAGGGAATAGTGGGGACCCGGTGTGTCTTCAGGCTCTTCAGGGAATAGTGGGGACCCAGTGTCTCTTCAGGCTATTCAGAGTGGGAGAGTGGGAATAGTGGGGACCCGGTGTGTCTTCAGGCTATTCAGCGTGGGAGAGTGGGAATAGTGGGAACCCGGTGTGTCTTCAGGCTATTCAGCGTGGGAGAGTGGGAATAGTGGGGACCCGGTGTGTCTTCAGGCTATTCAGCTTGGGAGAGTGGGAATAGTGGGGACCCGGTGTGTCTTCAGGCTATTCAGCATGGGAGAGTGGGAATAGTGGGGACCCGGTGTGTCTTCAGGCTCTTCAGGGAATAGTGGGGACCCGGTGTCTCTTCAGGCTATTCAGGGAATAGTGGGGACCCGGTGTGTCTTCAGGCTCTTCAGGGAATAGTGGGGACCCGGTGTGTCTTCAGGCTATTCAGGGAATAGTGGGGACCCGGTGTGTCTTCAGGCTCTTCAGGAAATAGTGGGGACCCGGTGTGTCTTCAGGCTATTCAGGGAATAGTGGGGACCCGGTGTGTCTTCAGGCTATTCAGGGAATAGTGGGGACCCGGTGTGTCTTCAGGCTATTCAGGGAATAGTGGGGACCCGGTGTCTCTTCAGGCTCTTCAGGGAATAGTGGGGACCCGGTGTCTATTCAGGCTATTCAGGGAATAGTGGGGACCCGGTGTGTCTTCAGGCTATTCAGGGAATAGTGGGGACCCAGTGTCTCTTCAGGCTATTCAGGGAATAGTGGGGAACCGGTGTGTCTTCAGGCTCTTCAGCGTGGGAGAGTGGGAATAGTGGGGACCCGGTGTGTCTTCAGGCTATTCAGGGAATAGTGGGGACCCAGTGTCTCTTCAGGCTATTCAGGGAATAGTGGGGACCCAGTGTGTCTTCAGGCTATTCAGGGAATAGTGGGGACCCGGTATGTCTTCAGGCACTTCAGCGTGGGAGAGTGGGAATAGTGGGGACCCGGTGTGTCTTCAGGCTATTCAGGGAATAGTGGGGACCCAGTGTCTCTTCAGGCTATTCAGGGAATAGTGGGGACCCGGTGTGTCTTCAGGCTCTTCAGCATGGGAGAGTGGGAATAGTGGGGACCCGGTGTCTCTTCAGGCTATTCAGGGAATAGTGGGGACCCGGTGTGTCTTCAGGCTCTTCAGGGAATAGTGGGGACCCGGTGTCTCTTCAGGCTATTCAGGGAATAGTGGGGACCCGGTGTGTCTTCAGGCTCTTCAGGGAATAGTGGGGACCCGGTGTGTCTTCGGGCTATTCAGGGAATAGTGGGGACCCGGTGTGTCTTCAGGCTCTTCAGGGAATAGTGGGGACCCGGTGTGTCTTCAGGCTATTCAGGGAATAGTGGGGACCCGGTGTGTCTTCAGGCTATTCAGGGAATAGTGGGGACCCGGTGTCTCTTCAGGCTATTCAGGGAATAGTGGGGACCCGGTGTGTCTTCAGGCTCTTCAGCGTGGGAGAGTGGGAATAGTGGGGACCCGGTGTCTCTTCAGGCTATTCAGGGAATAGTGGGGACCCGGTGTGTCTTCAGGCTCTTCAGCGTGGGAGAGTGGGAATAGTGGGGACCCGGTGTGTCTTCAGGCTATTCAGGGAATAGTGGGGACCCAGTGTCTCTTCAGGCTATTCAGGGAATAGTGGGGACCCGGTGTGTCTTCAGGCTCTTCAGGGAATAGTGAGGACCCGGTGTGTCTTCAGGCTCTTCAGGAAATAGTGGGGACCCAGTGTGTCTTCTTCAGGCTATTCAGGGAATAGTGGGGACCCGGTGTGTCTTCAGGCTATTCAGGGAATAGTGGGGACCCGGTGTGTCTTCAGGCTATTCAGGGAATAGTGGGGACCCGGTGTCTCTTCAGGCTCTTCAGGGAAATAGTGGGGACCCGGTGTCTATTCAGGCTATTCAGGGAATAGTGGGGACCCGGTGTGTCTTCAGGCTCTTCAGCGTGGGAGATAGTGGGGGACCCGTGTGTCTTCAGGGAATAGTGGGGACCCGGTGTCTCTTCAGGCTATTCAGGGAATAGTGGGGACCCGGTGTGTCTTCAGGCTCTTCAGCGTGGGAGAGTGGGAATAGTGGGGACCCGGTGTGTCTTCAGGATATTCAGGGAATAGTGGGGACCCAGTGTCTCTTCAGGCTATTCAGGGAATAGTGGGGACCCGGTGTGTCTTCAGGCTCTTCAGGGAATAGTGGGGACCCGGTGTGTCTTCAGGCTCTTCAGGAAATAGTGGGACCGGTGTGTCTTCAGGCTATTCAGGGAATAGTGGGGACCCGGTGTGTCTTCAGGCTATTCAGGGAATAGTGGGGACCCAGTGTGTCTTCAGGCTATTCAGGGAATAGTGGGGACCCGGTGTCTCTTCAGGCTCTTCAGGGAATAGTGGGGACCGGTGTCTATTCAGGCTATTCAGGGAATAGTGGGGACCCGGTGTGTCTTCAGGCTCTTCAGGGAATAGTGGGGACCCAGTGTCTCTTCAGGCTATTCAGGGAATAGTGGGGACCCGGTGTGTCTTCAGGCTCTTCAGCGTGGGAGAGTGGGAATAGTGGGGACCCGGTGTGTCTTCAGGCTATTCAGGGAATAGTGGGGACCCAGTGTCTCTTTAGGCTATTCAGGGAATAGTGGGGACCCACCCGGTGTGTCTTCAGGCTATTCAGGGAATAGTGGGGACCCGGTGTGTCTTCAGGCTCTTCAGCGTGGGAGAGTGGGAATAGTGGGGACCCGGTGTGTCTTCAGGCTATTCAGGGAAGTGGTGGGGACCCAGTGTCTCTTCAGGCTATTCAGGGGGAATAGTGGGGACCCGGTGTGTCTTCAGGCTCTTCAGCATGGGAGAGTGGGAATAGTGGGGACCCGGTGTCTCTTCAGGCTATTCAGGGAATAGTGGGGACCCGGTGTGTCTTCAGGCTCTTCAGGGAATAGTGGGGACCCGGTGTCTCTTCAGGATATTCAGGGAATAGTGGGGACCCGGTGTGTCTTCAGGCTCTTCAGGGAATAGTGGGGACCCGGTGTCTCTTCAGGCTATTCAGGGAATAGTGGGGACCCGGTGTGTCTTCAGGCTCTTCAGGGAATAGTGGGGACCCGGTGTGTCTTCAGGCTATTCAGGGAATAGTGGGGACCCGGTGTGTCTTCAGGCTATTCAGGGAATAGTGGGGACCCGAGGCTATTCAGGGAATAGTGGGGACCCGGTGTCTCTTCAGGCTATTCAGGGAATAGTGGGGACCCGGTGTGTCTTCAGGCTATTCAGGGAATAGTGGGGACCCGGTGTGTCTTCAGGCTCTTCAGCGTGGGAGAGTGGGAATAGTGGGGACCCGGTGTGTCTTCAGGCTATTCAGGGAATAGTGGGGACCCGGTGTCTCTTCAGGCTATTCAGGGAATAGTGGGGACCCGGTGTGTCTTCAGGCTCTTCAGCGTGGGAGAGTGGGAATAGTGGGGACCCGGTGTGTCTTCAGGCTATTCAGGGAATAGTGGGGACCCAGTGTCTCTTCAGGCTATTCAGGGAATAGTGGGGACCCGGTGTGTCTTCAGGCTCTTCAGCGTGGGAGAGTGGGAATAGTGGGGACCCGGTGTGTCTTCAGGCTCTTCAGCGTGGGAGAGTGGGAATAGTGGGGACCCGGTGTCTCTTCAGGCTCTTCAGCGTGGGAGAGTGGGAATAGTGGGGACCCGGTGTGTCTTCAGGCTCTTCAGCGTGGGAGAGTGGGAATAGTGGGGATCCACCCGGTGTCTCTTCAGGCTCTTCAGCGTGAGAATAGTGGGGACCCGGTGTCTCTTCAGGCTATTCAGAGTGGGAGAGTGGGAATAGTGGGGACCCGGTGTCTCTTCAGGCTCTTCAGCGTGGGAGAGTGGGAATAGTGGGGACCCGGTGTCTCTTCAGGCTCTTCAGCGTGGGAATAGTGGGGACCCGGTGTCTCTTCAGGCTATTCAGAGTGGGAGAGTGGGAATAGTGGGGACCCGGTGTCTCTTCAGGCTCTTCAGCGTGGGAGAGTGGGAATAGTGGGGACCCGGTGTGTCTTCAGGCTCTTCAGGGAATAGTGGGGACCCGGTGTGTCTTCAGGCTCTTCAGGGAATAGTGGGGACCCGGTGTCTCTTCAGGCTCTTCAGGGAATAGTGGGGACCCGGTGTGTCTTCAGGCTATTCAGAGTGGGAATAGTGGGGACCCGGTGTGTCTTCAGGCTCTTCAGCGTGGGAATAGTGGGGACCCGGTGTGTCTTCAGGCTCTTCAGCGTGGGAGAGTGGGAATAGTGGGGACCGGTGTCTCTTCAGGCTATTCAGGGAATAGTGGGGACCCGGTGTCTCTTCAGGCTCTTCAGGGAATAGTGGGGACCCGGTGTGTCTTCAGGCTATTCAGGGAATAGTGGGGACCCGGTGTGTCTTCAGGCTATTCAGGGAATAGTGGGGACCCGGTGTCTCTTCAGGCTATTCAGGGAATAGTGGGGACCCGGTGTGTCTTCGGCTATTCAGGGAATAGTGGGGACCCGGTGTCTCTTCAGGCTATTCAGGGAATAGTGGGGACCCGGTGTCTCTTCAGGCTATTCAGGGAATAGTGGGGACCCGGTGTCTCTTCAGGCTATTCAGGGAATAGTGGGGACCCGGTGTGTCTTCAGGCTATTCAGGAATAGTGGGGACCCGGTGTCTCATCAGGCTATTCAGCGTGGGAGAGTGGTCACCCTCATTCTATCCTGACCTGCTAGTCACTCAGTAACTAACCTGCTCACCCTCACTCTATCCTGACCTGCTAGTCACTCAGTCACTAACCTGCTCACCCTCACTCTATCCTGACCTGCTAGTCACTCAGTCACTAACCTGCTCACCCTCACTCTATCCTGACCTGACCTGCTAGTCACTCAGTAACTAACCTGCTCACCCTCACTCTATCCTGACCTGACCTGCTAGTCACTCAGTCACTAACCTGCTCACCCTCACTCTATCCTGACCTGCTAGTCACTCAGTCACTAACCTGCTCACCCTCACTCTATCCTGACCTGCTAGTCACTCGGTCACTAACCTGCTCACCCTCACTCTATCCTGACCTGACCTGCTAGTCACTCAGTAACTAACCTGCTCACCCTCACTCTATCCTGACCTGACCTGCTAGTCACTCAGTCACTAACCTGCTCACCCTCACTCTATCCTGACCTGACCTGCTAGTCACTCAGTCACTAACCTGCTCACCCTCACTCTATCCTGACCTGCTAGTCACTCAGTCACCCTGACCTCACTCTATCCTGACCTGCTAGTCACTCGGTCACTAACCTGCTCACCCTCACTCTATCCTGACCTGCTAGTCACTCAGTCACTAACCTGCTCACCTCACTCTATCCTGACCTGACCTGCTAGTCACTCAGTAACTAACCTGCTCACCCTCACTCTATCCTGACCTGACCTGCTAGTCACTCAGTCACTAACCTGCTCACCCTCACTCTATCCTGACCTGCTAGTCATTCAGTCACTAACCTGCTCACCTCACTCTATCCTGACCTGACCTGCTAGTCACTCAGTAACTAGCCTGCTCACCCTCACTCTATCCTGACCTGACCTGCTAGTCACTCAGTCACTAACCTGCTCACCCTCACTCTATCCTGACCTGACCTGCTAGTCACTCAGTAACTAACCTGCTCACCCTCACTCTATCCTGACCTGACCTGCTAGTCACTCAGTCACTAACCTGCTCACCCTCACTCTATCCTGACCTGCTAGTCACTCAGTCACTAACCTGCTCACCTCACTCTATCCTGACCTGACCTGCTAGACACTCAGTCACTAACCTGCTCACCCTCACTCTATCCTGACCTGACCTGCTAGTCACTCAGTCACTAACCTGCTCACCCTCACTCTATCCTGACCTGACCTGCCTCAGTCACCCTGACCCTCACTCTATCCTGACTGACCTGCTCAGTCACTCAGTCACTAACCTGCTCACCCTCACTCTATCCTGACCTGCTAGTCACCAGGTCACTAACCTGCTCACCCTCACTCTATCCTGACCTGAGTCACTCAGTCACTAACCTGTCACCCTACTCTATCTGACCTGGGTTAGAGACAACCTCACTCTATCCTGACCCTGACTGCTAGTCACTCAGTCACTAACCTGCTCACCCTCACTCTACTGACCTGACCTGCTAGTCACTCAGTCACTAACCTGCTCACTCACTCTATCTGGTCTGACCTGACCTGACCTGCTACCTGCTAGTCACTCAGTCACTAACCTGCTCACCCTCACTCTGTCCTGACCTGCTAGTCACTCAGTAACTAACCTGCTCTAGTCACTCAGAGGACCCCTCACTCTGGACCTGATTACTCAGTCAGCCTGCTCACCCCTACTGAACTGACTGATCTGACTCATAGAGACAACACTATCATCTACCTGATTGAGCCCAGAACACTAACCTGTCATCCGGGTTAGGGGAGAGTTTGGCCAAGCGTCGTCCGGGTTAGGGGAGAGTTTGGCCATAGCGTCAACCGGGTTGGGAGAGTTTGGCCCAGGTCGTCCGGGTTAGGGGAGAGTTTGTTAGCCTGGTTGAGCGTCATCCGGGTTGGAGAGTTTGTCGTCGTCCGGGTTAGGGGAGAGTTTGGCCAGCGTCAGTCCGGGTTAGGGGAGGTTTGGCCAGCGTCAACACTCCGGGTTAGGGAAGAGTTTGAGACAGCACACTACTCGGGTTAGGGGACTTTGGCTGGGTTAGGGAGACAACACCAGCGTCTCTGGTTAGGGAGAGTTTGGCCCAGCGTCTTCCTGGTCTGGGACCAGTTTGAGACAGGGACACTACTCTGTTAGACTACTGCTCTGGACCATAGAGACAACACTACTCTGTTAGACTACTGGTCTGGACCATAGAGACAGAACACTACTCTGTTAGACTACTGGTCTGGACCATAGAGACAAACTACTGGTCACTACTCTGTTAGACTACTGGTCTGGACCATAGAGACAACACTACTCTGTTAGACTACTGGTCTGGACCATAGAGACAACACTACTCTGTTAGACTACTGGTCTGGACCATAGAGACAACACTACTCTGTTAGACTACTGGTCTGGACCATAGAGACAGAACACTACTCTGTTAGACTACTGGTCTGGACCATAGAGACAGAACACTACTCTGTTAGACTACTGGTCTGGACCATAGAGACAACACTACTCTGTTAGACTACTGGTCTGGACCATAGAGACAACACTACTCTGTTAGACTACTGGTCTGGACCATAGAGACAACACTACTCTGTTAGACTACTGGTCTGGACCATAGAGACAAACACTACTCTGTTAGACTACTGGTCTGGACCATAGATACAGACTACTGGTCTGGACCATCTGTTAGACTACTGGTCTGGACCATAGAGACAAACACTACTCTGTTAGACTACTGGTCTGGACCATAGAGACAACACTACTCTGTTAGACTACTGGTCTGGACCATAGAGACAACACTACTCTGTTAGACTACTGGTCTGGACCATAGAGACAAACACTACTCTGTTAGACTACTGGTCTGGACCATAGAGACAGAACACTACTCTGTTAGACTACTGGTCTGGACCATAGAGACAACACTACTCTGTTAGACTACTGGTCTGGACCATAGAGACAACACTACTCTGTTAGACTACTGGTCTGGACCATAGAGACAACACTACTCTGTTAGACTGTTAGACTACTGGTCTGGACCATAGAGACAACACTACTCTGTTAGACTACTGGTCTGGACCATAGAGACAACACTACTCTGTTAGACTACTGGTCTGGACCATAGAGACAGAACACTACTCTGTTAGACTACTGGTCTGGACCATAGAGACAACACTACTCTGTTAGACTACTGGTCTGGACCATAGAGACAACACTACTCTGTTAGACTACTGGTCTGGACCATAGAGACAGAACACTACTCTGTTAGACTACTGGTCTGGACCATAGAGACAGAACACTACTCTGTTAGACTACTGGTCTGGACCATAGAGACAGAACACTACTCTGTTAGACTACTGGTCTGGACCATAGAGACAACACTACTCTGTTAGACTACTGGTCTGGACCATAGAGACAACACTACTCTGTTAGACTACTGGTCTGGACCATAGAGACAAACACTACTCTGTTAGACTACTGGTCTGGACCATAGAGACAACACTACTCTGTTAGACTACTGGTCTGGACCATAGAGACAACACTACTCTGTTAGACTACTGGTCTGGACCATAGAGACAACACTACTCTGTTAGACTACTGGTCTGACCATAGAGACAACACTACTCTGTTAGACTACTGGTCTGGACCATAGAGACAGAACAC
>NW_027040394.1:210704-235140 GCF_034236695.1 Oncorhynchus nerka | reverse complement strand
CTGATCTGGTGGACTCACTAAACAGAGAACATCCCTGGTAATTTCTACTGCCTCTGATCTGGAGGACTCACTAAACAGAGAACATCCCTGGTCTTTGTACCTGTCTCCACCCCCCACCAGGTGTCTCCCATCTCCCTTCACCTGTCTTTGTGCTTTGTCTCCACCCCCCCCACCAGGTGTCTCAATCTCCCCTCACCTGTCTTTGTGCCTGTCTCCACCCCCACCAGGTGTCTCCATCTCCCCTCACCTGTCTTTGTGCCTGTCTCCCCCCCCACCAGGTGTCTCCCATCTCCCCTCACCTGTCTTTGTGCCTGTCTCCACCCCCACCAGGTGTCTCCACCCCCCACCAGGTGTCTCCCATCTCCCCCTCACCTGTCTTTGTGCTTGTCTCCACCCCCCACCAGGTGTCTCCCATCTCCCCTCACCTGTCTTTGTGCTTGTCTCCACCCCCACCAGGTGTCTCCACCCCCCCACCAGGTGTCTCCCATCTCCCCTCACCTGTCTTTGTGTCTGTCTCACCCCCCCCACCAGGTGTCTCCACCCCCCCACCAGGTGTCTCCATCTCCCTCACACCTGTCTTTTGTCTATCTCCACCCCCCCACCAGGTGTCTCCCATCTCCCCTCACCTGTCTTTGTGCTGGTCTCTCCACCCCCACCAGGTGTCTCCATCTCCCTCACCTGTCTTTGTGCCTGTCTCCACCCCACCAGGTGTCTCCATCTCCCCTCACCTGTCTTTGTGCCTGTCTCCACCCCCCACCAGGTGTCTCCACCCCCACCAGGTGTCTCCCATCTCCCTTCACCTGTCTTTGTGTCTGTCTCACCCCCCCCCACCAGGTGTCTCCATCTCCTTCACCTGTCTTTGTGTCTGTCTCCACCCCCACCCCCCACCAGGTGTCTCCCATCTCCCCTCACCTGTCTTTGTGCTGGTCTCCACCCCCACCAGGTGTCTCCCATCTCCCCCTCACCTGTCTTTGTGCTTGTCTCCACCCCCCACCAGGTGTCTCCACCCCCACCACCCCCACCAGGTGTCTCCACCCCCCACCAGGTGTCTCCCACCCCCCACCAGGTGTCTCCCATCTCCCCTCACCTGTCTTTGTGCTTGTCTCCACCCCCCCACCACCCCCACCAGGTGTCTCCGCCCCCCACCAGGTGTCTCCCATCTCCCCTCACCTGTCTTTGTGCCTGTCTCCACCCCCCACCAGGTGTCTCCATCTCCCCTCACCTGCCTTTGTGCTGTTCTCCAACCCTCACCAGGTGTCTCCATCTCCCCTTACCTGTCTTTGTGCTGTTCTCCAACCCTCACCAGGTGTCTCCACCCCCCACCAGGTGTCTCCACCCCCCACCAGGTGTCTCCACCCCCACCAGATGTCTCCCATCTCCCTTCACCTGTCTTTGTGCTGGTCTCCACCCCCCACCCAGGTGTCTCCCATCTCCCTTCACCTATCTTTGTGCAGGTCTCCACCCCCCACCAGGTGTCTCCATCTCCCCTCACTTGTCTTTGTGCCTGTCTCACCCCCCACCAGGTGTCTCCACCCCCCACCAGGTGTCTCCATCTCCCTCACCTGTCTTTGTGCCTGTCTCCAACCCCCCCACCAGGTGTCTCCCATCTCCCCTCACCTGTCTTTGTGCCTGTCTCCACCCCCACCAGGGTGTCTCCACCCCCCACCAGGTGTCTCCACCCCCCACCAGGTGTCTCCATCTCCCCTCACCTGTCTTTGTGCTTGTCTCCACCCCCCACCAGGTGTCTCCCATCTCCCCTCACCTGTCTTTGTGCCTGTCTCCACCCCCACCAGGTGTCTCCCATCTCCCCTCACTTGTCTTTGTGCTTGTCTCCACCCCTCACCAGGTGTCTCCCATCTCCCCTCACTTTGTCTTTGTGCTTGTCTCCCCCCCTCACCAGGTGTCTCCACCCCCACCAGGTGTCTCCCATCTCCCCTCACCTGTCTTTGTGCCTGTCTCCCCCCCCACCAGGTGTCTCCCATCTCCCCTCACCTGTCTTTGTGCTTGTCTCCACCCCCCACCAGGTGTCTCCCATCTCCCCTCACCTGTCTTTGTGCTTGTCTCCACCCCCCACCAGGTGTCTCCCATCTCCCTTCACCTGTCTTTGTGTCTGTCTCCACCCCCCACCAGGTGTCTCCACCCCCCACCAGGTGTCTCCACCCCCACCACCCCCACCAGGTGTCTCCACCCCCCACCAGGTGTCTCCACCCCCCACCAGGTGTCTCCATCTCCCCTCACCTGTCTTTGTGCTTGTCTCCACCCCCACCAGGTGTCTCCACCCCCCACCAGGTGTCTCCACCCCCACCACCCCACCAGGTGTCTCCACCCCCCACCAGGTGTCTCCACCCCCCACCAGGTGTCTCCCATCTCCCATCTCCCCTCACCTGTCTTTGTGCCTGTCTCACCCCCACCAGGTGTCTCCCATCTCCCATCTCCCCTCACCTGCCTTTGTGCCTGTCTCCACCCCCACCAGGTGTCTCCCATCTCCCCTCACCTGCCTTTGTGCTGGTCTCCACCCCCCACCAGGTGTCTCCCATCTCCCCTCACCTGCCTTTGTGCCTGTCTCCACCCCCCACCAGGTGTCTCCCATCTCCCCTCACCTGTCTTTGTGTCTGTCTCCCCCCCCACCAGGTGTCTCCACCCCCACCAGGTGTCTCCATCTCCCCTCACCTGTCTTTGTGCTTGTCTCCCCCTCACCAGGTGTCTCCACCCCCCCACCAGGTGTCTCCATCTCCCCTCACCTGTCTTTGTGTCTATCTCCACCCCCCACCAGGTGTCTCCATCTCCCCTCACCTGTCTTTGTGCTGGTCTCCACCCCCCACCAGGTGTCTCCATCTCCCCTCATTACCCCATGTGTATGAGCCTGCCCTCCGTCCTGTACCTGTCCTGAATCTGATCCTAACCTCCGTCCTGTACCTGCTTGACTCTGAATTGGATTACGACCTTTCGACTGCCCCTTGAACTTTAATACACTCTGAGACTCCTACTCTCCGCCTCCTGGGTCTTAGCCTGAGCCGTGATAGGACGAGAGAATGCCAAGAGTGCGCAAAGCTGTTATCAAGGCAAAGAGTGCCTACTTTGAAGAATCTAAAATATATTTAGATTGTAATGCTATTTTTGGTTACTACATGAGTCCATATGTTATTTCATAGTTTTGATGTCTTCACTATTATTCTACAGTGTAGACAATAAAGAAACACCCTTGAATGGGCAGTATGTGGATAGTATATATATATATATATATACAGTGGGGCAAAAAAGTATTTAGTCAGCCACCAATTGTGCAAGTTCTCCCACTTAAAAAGATGAGAGAGGCCTGTAAATTTTCATCATAGGTACACTTGAACTATGACAGACAAAATGAGAAGAAAAATCCAGAAAATCACATTGTAGAGACCATAGAAGATACATCTTCCTCTCTGCTGCGTTTCCATGACATCGCTTTATGACTGACAGGCGCCTATCCTATCAATAGACCATTAGAAGATACATATTGTTCATTCTAATGGGAGAGGGCTCGATGGCGAATTTTTACTTTTAAACGAAAAGTAGCCTAGTTTATATGGAGTGGGAAATCTAGCCGGCTGAAAAGGAGTCTGTAATTGGCTGGTGAGCCGACAGCCGCTCTGTTGGAAAACACAGTCAGTCCACAAGGTGGCGCCTGTCTGACATTCTTTGGGGAGAACCCAGAGTTTAAAAAGAAAAACAAGTGTCAATGTTGTATACAAGAAACTTCATCAATCAGTCCACAGCCTGATAACTAGAGGTCTAGATTGGACAAGCCTGATAACTATAGGTCTAGATTGGACAAGCCTGATTACTAGAGGTCTAGATTGGACAGGCCTGATAACTAGAGGTCTAGATTGGACAAGCCTGATTACTAGAGGTCTAGATTGGACAGGCCTGATAACTAGAGGTCTAGATTGGACAAGCCTGATAACTAGAGGTCTAGATTGGACAAGCCTGATAACTAGAGGTCTAGATTGGACAAGCCTGATAACTAGAGGTCTAGATTGGACAAGCCTGATAACTGGAGGTTTAGATTGGACAAGCCTGATAACTGGAGGTCTAGATTGGACAAACCTGATAACTGGAGGTCTAGATTGGACAAGCCTGATAACTAGAGGTCTAGATTGGACAAGCCTGATAACTAGAGGTCTAGATTGGACAAGCCTGATAACTAGAGGTCTAAATTGGACAAGCCTGATAACTAGAGGTCTAGATTGGACAAGCCTGATTACTAGAGGTCTAGATTGGACAGGCCTGATAACTAGAGGTCTAGATTGGACAAGCCTGATAACTAGAGGTCTAGATTGGACAAGCCTGATAACTAGAGGTCTAGATTGGACAAGCCTGATAACTAGAGGTCTAGATTGGACAAGCCTGATAACTGGAGGTCTAGATTGGACAAGCCTGATAACTGGAGGTCTAGATTGGACAAACCTGATAACTGGAGGTCTAGATTGGACAAGCCTGATAACTAGAGGTCTAGATTGGACAAGCCTGATAACTAGAGGTCTAGATTGGACAAGCCTGATAACTAGAGGTCTAGATTGGACAGGCCTGATAACTATAGGTCTAGATTGGACAGGCCTGATAACTATAGGTCTAGATTGGACAAGCCTGATAACTAGAGGTCTAGATTGGACAAGCCTGATAACTAGAGGTCTAGATTGGACAAGCCTGATAACTAGAGGTCTAGATTGGACAAGCCTGATAACCATAGGTCTAGATTGGACAAGCCTGATAACTAGAGGTCTAGATTGGACAAGCCTGATAACTAGAGGTCTAGATTGGACAAGCCTGATAACTAGAGGTCTAGATTGGACAAGCCTGATAACTAGAGGTCTAGATTGGACAAGCCTGATGACTAGAGGTCTAGATTGGACAAGCCTGATAACTAGAGGTCTAGATTGGACAAGCCTGATAACTAGAGGTCTAGATTGGCCAAGCCTGATAACTAGAGGTCTAAATTGGACAAGCCTGA
Source organism: Oncorhynchus nerka (assembly GCF_034236695.1). Classification (NCBI taxonomy): domain Eukaryota; kingdom Metazoa; phylum Chordata; class Actinopteri; order Salmoniformes; family Salmonidae; genus Oncorhynchus; species Oncorhynchus nerka. Next base: position 230,153 of record NW_027040394.1, on the reverse strand, counting down.
TAACTAGAGGTCTAGATTGGACAAGCCTGATAACTAGAGGTCTAGATTGGACAAGCCTGATAACTAGAGGTCTAGATTGGACAAGCCTGATAACTATAGGTCTAGATTGGACAAGCCTGATAACTATAGGTCTAGATTGGACAAGCCTGATAACTAGAGGTCTAGATTGGACAAGCCTGATAACTATAGGTCTAGATTGGACAAGCCTGATAACTAGAGGTCTAGATTGGACAAGCCTGATAACTAGAGGTCTAGATTGGACAAGCCTGATAACTAGAGGTCTAGATTGGACAAGCCTGATAACTAGAGGTCTAGATTGGACAAGCCTGATTACTAGAGGTCTAGATTGGACAGGCCTGATAACTAGAGGTCTAGATTGGACAATCCTGATAACTAGAGGTCTAGATTGGACAAGCCTGATAACTAGAGGTCTAGATTGGACAAGCCTGATAACTAGAGGTCTAGATTGGACAAGCCTGATAACTAGAGGTCTAGATTGGACAAGCCTGATAACTAGAGGTCTAGATTGGACAGGCCTGATAACTATAGGTCTAGATTGGACAAGCCTGATAACTAGAGGTCTAGATTGGACAGGCCTGATAACTAGAGGTCTAGATTGGACAAGCCTGATAACTAGAGGTCTGAAATACTGTGATTCTTTACGATATTTAAAGTGTGGAGATTTGGTAAGCCACATTAATACATCAGTAGTATGTTGGAGACTGCTTCTGAAGCCACACTAATACATCAGTAGTAGGCATGTGTGTGTCAGGTGTGTGAAAGCCCAGGTTGTGACCGTCTCTGAAGTGGAAGAGGGATATCAATAATTGAATTAAGACAGACTTCCTCTGTCTGATTCCATTTTCCCTTCTCTTTCTTTCTCTCGCTCTCTTGTTCCCCACTTCTCTGTCTCCCTCTATCTTTATCTCTCTCTCTCGCTCTCTTTCTCCCTGTCCTCTCCCCCTCTCTCTCTCCCTTTCTCTCTCACACTCTTTCTTTCTGTCCTCTCTCCCTCTCTCTCTTTCTCTCTGTCCTCTCTCTCTCTCTCCCTCTCTCTCTCTGTCCTCTGTCCTCTGTCCTCTCTCTCTCTCTCTCTCTCTCTCTCTCTCTCTCTCACACTCTTTCTTTCTGTCCTCTCTCCCTCCCTCCCTGTCTGAACCATCCTCAACCCCTCCTTCTCTCTCTTCCACCTCTCCTCCTCCATCATTCCTTCAACCCCCACCACTTTACCAAGTTTACCAAGTACCCCTTTCTGTTTCTAAATCTGAAGCACTAAATGAATACCGGGGCTTTTAAGAGGAGTTTTATTTAGCAACAAGACATTCAGCCGGTCATCTGTGTCATCAGTTGGTCAGATTAGAGTTAAGTGTGTGTGTGTGTGTGTGTGTGTGTGTGTGTGTGTGTGTGTGTGTGTGTGTGTGTGTAGTGTGTCTACAGCTGAAGCTGGTACGTCCCAGAGTGCAATGTAATCCTGTTTAATGCACTGCTGGGAGAACAATCGGGGCCGCGTCCCAAATTGAACCCTAGTAGGGTCTATGAACCCTACTCAATACATAGATAGGTCTATGAAGCCTACTCAATACATAGATAGGTCTATGAAGCCTACTCAATACATAGATAGGTCTATGGACCCTACTCAATACATAGATAGGTCTATGGGCCCTACTCAATACATAGATAGGTCTATGAAGCCTACTCAATACATAGATAGGTCTATGAAGCCTACTCAATACATAGATAGGTCTATGGACCCTACTCAATACATAGATAGGTCTATGGGCCCTACTCAATACATAGATAGGTCTATGAAGCCTACTCAATACATAGATAGGTCTATGAACCCTACTCAATACATAGATAGGTCTATGAACCCTACTCAATACATAGATAGGTCTATGAACCCTACTCAATACATAGATAGGTCTATGGGCCCTACTCAATACATAGATAGGTCTATGGGCCCTACTCAATACATAGATAGGTCTATGGACCCTACTCAATACATAGATAGGTCTATTGACCCAGGTCAATACATAGATAGGTCTATGGACCCCGGTCAATACATAGATAGGTCTATGGGCCCTACTCAATACATAGATAGGTCTATGGACCCTACTCAATATATAGATAGGTCTATGGACCCTACTCAATACATAGATAGGTCTATGGGCCCAGGTCAATACATAGATAGGTCTATGGGCCCTACTCAATACATAGATAGGTCTATGGGCCCAGGTCAATACATAGATAGGTCTATGGGCCCTACTCAATACATAGATAGGTCTATGGGCCCAGGTCAATACATAGATAGGTCTATGGGCCCAGGTCAATACATAGATAGGTCTATGAACCCTACTCAATACATAGATAGGTCTATGGACCCTACTTAATACATAGATAGGTCTATGGACCCTACTCAATATATAGATAGGTCTATGGGCCCTACTCAATACATAGATAGGTCTATGGACCCTACTCAATACATAGATAGGTCTATGGACCCAGGTCAATACATAGATAGGTCTATGAACCCTACTCAATACATAGATAGGTCTATGAAACCTACTCAATACATAGATAGGTCTATGGACCCTACTCAATACATAGATAGGTCTATGGACCCTACTCAATACATAGATAGGTTTATGGGCCCTACTCAATACATAGATAGGTCTATGGACCCTACTCAATATATAGATAGGTCTATGGACCCAGGTCAATACATAGATAGGTCTATGGACCCAGGTCAATACATAGATAGGTCTATGGACCCAGGTCAATACATAGATAGGTCTATGGGCCCTACTCAATACATAGATAGGTCTATGGACCCAGGTCAATACATAGATAGGTCTATGGACCCAGGTTAATACATAGATAGGTCTATGGGCCCTACTCAATACATAGATAGGTCTATGAACCCAGGTCAATATATAGATAGGTCTATGGACCCTACTCAATATATAGATAGGTCTATGGACCCTACTCAATATATAGATAGGTCTATGGACCCTACTCAATACATAGATAGGTCTATGGACCCTACTCAATACATAGATAGGTCTATTGACCCTACTCAATATATAGATAGGTCTATGGACCCTACTCAATACATAGATAGGTCTATTGACCCAGGTCAATACATAGATAGGTCTATGGACCCAGGTCAATACATAGATAGGTCTATGGGCCCTACTCAATACATAGATAGGTCTATGGGCCCAGGTCAATACATAGATAGGTTTATGGGCCCAGGTCAATATATAGATAGGTCTATGGGCCCAGGTCAATACATAGATAGGTCTATGGACCCTACTCAATACATAGATAGGTCAATGAACCCAGGTCAATACATAGATAGGTTTATGGACCCTACTCAATATATAGATAGGTCTATGGGCCCTACTCAATATATAGATAGGTCTATGGGCCCAGGTCAATACATAGATAGGTCTATGGGCCCAGGTCAATACATAGATAGGTCTATGGGCCCAGGTCAATACATAGATAGGTCTATGGGCCCAGGTCAATATATAGATAGGTTTATGGGCCCTACTCAATACATAGATAGGTCTATGGACCCAGGTCAATACATAGATAGGTCTATGGGCCCAGGTCAATACATAGATAGGTCTATGGGCCCAGGTCAATACATAGATAGGTTTATGGACCCTACTCAATACATAGATAGGTCTATGGACCCAGGTCAATACATAGATAGGTCTATGGGCCCTACTCAATACATAGATAGGTCTATGAACCCTACTCAATACATAGATAGGTCTATTGACCCAGGTCAATACATAGATAGGTCTATGGGCCCAGGTCAATACATAGATAGGTCTATGGGCCCAGGTCAATACATAGATAGGTCTATGGGCCCTACTCAATACATAGATAGGTCTATGGGCCCTACTCAATACATAGATAGGTCTATGGGCCCAGGTCAATACATAGATAGGTCTATGGGCCCAGGTCAATACATAGATAGGTCTATGGGCCCTACTCAATACATAGATAGGTCTATGGGCCCTACTCAATACATAGATAGGTCTATGAACCCAGGTCAATACATAGATAGGTCTATGGGCCCTACTCAATACATAGATAGGTCTATGGGCCCAGGTCAATACATAGATAGGTCTATTGACCCAGGTCAATACATAGATAGGTCTATGGACCCTACTCAATACATAGATAGGTCTATGGGCCCTACTCAATACATAGATAGGTCTATTGACCCAGGTCAATACATAGATAGGTCTATGGGCCCAGGTCAATACATAGATAGGTCTATGGACCCTACTCAATACATAGATAGGTCTATGGACCCTACTCAATACATAGATAGGTCTATGGACCCTACTCAATACATAGATAGGTCTATGAACCCTACTCAATACATAGATAGGTCTATGGGCCCTACTCAATACATAGATAGGTCTATGGGCCCTACTCAATACATAGATAGGTCTATGGACCCAGGTCAATACATAGATAGGTCTATGGACCCAGGTCAATACATAGATAGGTCTATGGACCCTACTCAATACATAGATAGGTCTATGGACCCTACTCAATACATAGATAGGTCTATGGGCCCAGGTCAATACATAGATAGGTCTATGGGCCCAGGTCAATATATAGATAGGTCTATGGACCCAGGTCAATACATAGATAGGTCTATGGACCCAGGTCAATACATAGATAGGTCTATGGGCCCTACTCAATACATAGATAGGTCTATGAACCCAGGTCAATACATAGATAGGTCTATGGGCCCTACTCAATATATAGATAGGTCTATGGACCCTACTCAATACATAGATAGGTCTATGGACCCTACTCAATACATAGATAGGTCTATGGACCCTACTCAATACATTGATAGGTCTATGGACCCAGGTCAATACATAGATAGGTCTATGGGCCCTACTCAATACATAGATAGGTCTATGGGCCCTACTCAATACATAGATAGGTCTATGGGCCCTACTCAATACATAGATAGGTCTATGAACCCTACTCAATACATAGATAGGTCTATGGACCCTACTCAATACATAGATAGGTCTATGAACCCTACTCAATACATAGATAGGTCTATGGACCCAGGTCAATACATAGATAGGTCTATGGACCCAGGTCAATACATAGATAGGTCTATGGGCCCTACTCAATACATAGATAGGTCTATGGACCCAGGTCAACAGTCTCCCACTATAGGAAATACGGTCACATTTGGGACGCAGCCAAGGACGGGGCTGAGTGTTGGTAATTTAACTAGAGAATACACAACACAGACAGACAGACAGACAGACAGACAGACAGACAGACAGACAGACAGACAGACAGACAGACAGACAGACAGACAGACAGACAGACAGACAGACAGACAGACAGAGCACTAGGATGTGATTTGATTGATTGATTACTGTAACAGCAGAGAGAGACACAGAGCACTAGGATGTGATTTGATTGATTGATTACTGTAACAGCAGAGAGAGACACAGAGCACTAGGATGTGATTTGATTGATTGATTACTGTAACAGCAGAGAGAGACACAGAGCACTAGGATGTGATTTGATTGATTGATTACTGTAACAGCAGAGAGAGACACAGAGCACTAGGATGTGATTTGATTGATTGATTACTGTAACAGCAGAGAGACACAGAGCACTAGGATGTGATTTGATTGATTGATTACTGTAACAGCAGAGAGACACAGAGCACTAGGATGTGATTTGATTGATTGATTACTGTAACAGCAGAGAGAGACACAGAGCACTAGGATGTGATTTGATTGATTGATTACTGTAACAGCAGAGAGAGACACAGAGCACTAGGATGTGATTTGATTGATTGATTACTGTAACAGCAGAGAGAGACACAGAGCACTAGGATGTGATTTGATTGATTGATTGATTACTGTAACAGCAGAGAGACACAGAGCACTAGGACGTGATTTGATTGATTGATTGATTACTGTAACAGCAGAGAGAGACACAGAGAACTAGGATGTGATTTGATTGATTGATTACTGTAACAGCAGAGAGAGACACAGAGCACTAGGATGTGATTTGATTGATTGATTACTGTAACAGCAGAGAGAGACACAGAGCACTAGGATGTGATTTGATTGATTGATTGATTACTGTAACAGCAGAGAGACACAGAGCACTAGGATGTGATTTGATTGATTGATTGATTACTGTAACAGCAGAGAGAGACAGAGCACTAGGATGTGATTTGATTGATTGATTACTGTAACAGCAGAGAGAGACAGAGCACTAGGATGTGATTTGATTGATTGATTACTGTAGACAGACACTAGGATGTGATTTGATTGATTGATTGATTACTGTAACAGCAGAGAGACACAGAGCACTAGGATGTGATTTGATTGATTGATTACTGTAACAGCAGAGAGAGACACAGAGCACTAGGATGTGATTTGATTGATTGATTACTGTAACAGCAGAGAGAGACACAGAGCACTAGGATGTGATTTGATTGATTGATTACTGTAACAGCAGAGAGACACAGAGCACTAGGATGTGATTTGATTGATTGATTACTGTAACAGCAGAGAGAGACACAGAGCACTAGGATGTGATTTGATTGATTACTGTAACAGCAGAGAGACACAGAGCACTAGGATGTGATTTGATTGATTGATTACTGTAACAGCAGAGAGGGACACAGAGCACTAGGATGTGATTTGATTGATTGATTACTGTAACAGCAGAGAGACACAGAGCACTAGGATGTGATTTGATTGATTGATTACTGTAACAGCAGAGAGAGACACAGAGCACTAGGATGTGATTTGATTGATTGATTACTGTAACAGCAGAGAGAGACACAGAACACTAGGATGTGATTTGATTGATTGATTACTGTAACAGCAGAGAGAGACACAGAGCACTAGGATGTGATTTGATTGATTGATTACTGTAACAGCAGAGAGACACAGAGCACTAGGATGTGATTTGATTGATTGATTACTGTAACAGCAGAGAGAGACACAGAGCACTAAGATGTGAGTTGATTGATTGATTGATTACTGTAACAACAGACAGACAGACAGAGCACTAGGATGTGATTTGATTGATTGATTACTGTAACAACAGAGAGACACAGAGCACTAGGATGTGATTTGATTGATTGATTACTGTAACAGCAGAGAGACACAGAACACTAGGATGTGATTTGATTGATTGATTACTGTAACAGCAGAGAGAGACACAGAGCACTAGGATGTGATTTGATTGATTGATTACTGTAACAGCAGAGAGAGACACAGAGCACTAGGATGTGATTTGATTGATTGATTACTGTAACAGCAGAGAGAGACACAGAGCACTAGGATGTGATTTGATTGAGAACGTGTTCCCTGTATCATCTAGAACCTTCTGTATGTTTTAGTCAGGGAGAACGTGTTCCCTGTACCATCTAGAACCTACTGTATGTTTTAGTCAGGGAGAACGTGTTCCCTGTACCATCTAGAACCTACCCTACTGTATTTCTGAGCCATTCTCATCCAACTCATTCATGTTTAATACTAAGAGGATGTGAGAAAGTGTTTGGCCTGCCAGCCCTGCCTACTGCTGTAGAGTAATACCAGCCAGCCCTGCCTACTGCTGTGGAGTAATACCAGCCAGGCTGCCAGCCCTGCCTACTGCTGTAGAGTAATACCAGCCAGGCTGCCAGCCCTGACTACTGCTGTAGAGTAATACCAGCCAGTCCTGCCTACTGCTGTAGAGTAATACTAGGCTGCCAGCCCTGCCTACTGCTGTAGAGTAATACCAGCCAGGCTGCCAGCCCTGCCTACTGCTGTAGAGTAATACCAGGCTGCCAGCCCTGCCTACTGCTGTAGAGTAATACCAGCCAGCCCTCCCTACTGCTGTAGAGTAATACCAGCCAGGCTGCCAGCCCTGCCTACTGCTGTAGAGTAATACCAGGCTGCCAGCCCTTCCTACTGCTGTAGAGTAATACCAGGCTGCCAGCCCTGCCTACTGCTGTAGAGTAATACCAGGCTGCTAGTCCTGCCTACTGCTGTAGAGTAATACCAGCCAGGCTGCCTACTGCTGTAGAGTAATACCAGCCAGGCTGCCAGCCCTTCCTACTGCTGTAGAGTAATACCAGGCTGCCAGCCCTGCCTACTGCTGTAGAGTAATACCAGGCTGCCAGCCCTGCCTACTGCTGTAGAGTAATACCAGCCAGGCTGCTAGTCCTCCCTACTGCTGTAGAGTAATACCAGCCAGGCTGCCAGTCCTGCCTACTGCTGTAGAGTAATACCAGCCAGGCTGCTAGTCCTGCCTACTGCTGTAGAGTAATACCAGGCTGCCAGCCCTGCCTACTGCTGTAGAGTAATACCAGCCAGGCTGCCAGCCCTCCCTACTGCTGTAGAGTAATACCAGCCAGGCTGCTAGTCCTGCCTACTGCTGTAGAGTAATACCAGGCTGCCAGCCCTGCCTACTGCTGTAGAGTAATACCAGCCAGGCTGCCAGCCCTCCCTACTGCTGTAGAGTAATACCAGCCAGGCTGCTAGTCCTCCCTACTGCTGTAGAGTAATACCAGCCAGGCTGCCAGCCCTGCCTACTGCTGTAGTGTAATACCAGCCAGGCTGCCAGCCCTGCCTACTGCTGTAGAGTAATACCAGGCTGCTAGTCCTCCCTACTGCTGTAGAGTAATACCAGCCAGGATGCCAGCCCTGCCTACTGCTGTAGAGTAATACCAGGCTGCTAGTCCTCCCTACTGCTGTAGAGTAATACCAGCCAGGCTGCCAGCCCTGCCTACTGCTGTAGAGTAATACCAGGCTGCTAGTCCTCCCTACTGCTGTAGAGTAATACCAGCCAGGATGCCAGCCCTGCCTACTGCTGTAGAGTAATACCAGGCTGCTAGTCCTCCCTACTGCTGTAGAGTAATACCAGCCAGGCTGCCAGCCCTGCCTACTGCTGTAGAGTAATACCAGCCAGGCTGCCAGTCCTGCCTACTGCTGTAGAGTAATACCAGCCAGTCTGCCAGCCCTCCCTACTGCTGTAGAGTAATACCAGGCTGCTAGTCCTCCCTACTGCTGTAGAGTAATACCAGCCAGGCTGCCAGCCCTGCCTACTGCTGTAGAGTAATACCAGCCAGGCTGCCAGTCCTGCCTACTGCTGTAGAGTAATACCAGCCAGGCTGCCAGCCCTGCCTACTGCTGTAGAGTAATACCAGGCTGCCAGCCCTGCCTACTGCTGTAGAGTAATACCAGGCTGCTAGTCCTCCCTACTGCTGTAGAGTAATACCAGCCAGGCTGCCAGCCCTTCCTACTGCTGTAGAGTAATACCAGCCAGTCTGCCATCAGGACGCTCCTCTTCCGCGTGTGTTTGTTTCTGTGCGTCGGTCTGTCTGTGTGAGTGAGAGAGTTTTAATATTTAATTCTACACTCCTTTCCTCATACAGCTGAGCAGAAGGGAAGAGAAAGGAAGAGACAGTGCTAATCCCAGGACCTTTAGATAACATCATAGTGCTAATCCCAGGACCTTTAGATAACATCATAGTGCTAATCCCAGGACCTTTAGATAACATCATAGTGCTAATCCCAGGACCTTTAGATAACATCATAGTGCTAATCCCAGGACCTTTAGATAACATCATAGTGCTAATCCCAGGACCTTTAGATAACATCATAGTGCTAATCCCAGGACCTTTCGATAACATCATAGTGCTAATCCCAGGACCTTTAGATAACATCATAGTGCTAATCCCAGGACCTTTAGATAACATCCAGTGCTAATCCCAGGACCTTTAGATAACATCATAGTGCTAATCCCAGGACCTTTAGATAACATCATAGTGCTAATCCCAGGACCTTTAGATAACATCATAGTGCTAATCCCAGGACCTTTAGATAACATCATAGTGCTAATCCCAGGACCTTTAGATAACATCATAGTGCTAATCCCAGGACCTTTAGATAACATCATAGTGCTAATCCCAGGACCTTTAGATAACATCATAGTGCTAATCCCAGGACCTTTAGATAACATCATAGTGCTAATCCCAGGACCTTTAGATAACATCATAGTGCTAATCCCAGGACCTTTAGATAACATCATAGTGCTAATCCCAGGACCTTTAGATAACATCATAGTGCTAATCCCAGGACCTTTAGATAACATCATAGTGCTAATCCCAGGACCTTTAGATAACACAGTGCCAGGACCTTTAGATAACATCATAGTGCTAATCCCAGGACCTTTAGATAACATCATAGTGCTAATCCCAGGACCTTTAGATAACATCATACTAATCCCAGGACCTTTAGATAACATCATAGTGCTAATCCCAGGACCTTTAGATAACCATAGTGCTAATCCCAGGACCTTTAGATAACATCATAGTGCTAATCCCAGGACCTTTAGAGTGCTAATCCCAGGACCTTTAGATAACATCAGTGCTAATCCCAGGACCTTTAGATAACATCATAGTGACCTAATCCCAGGACCTTTAGATAACATCAGTGCTAATCCCAGGACCTTTAGATAACATCATAGTGCTAATCCCAGGACCTTTAGATAACATCATAGTGCTAATCCCAGGACCTTTAGATAACATCATAGTGCTAATCCCAGGACCTTTAGATAACATCACAGTGCTAATCCCAGGACCTTTAGATAACATCACAGTGCTAATCCCAGGACCTTTAGATAACATCATAGTGCTAACCAGGACCTTTAGATAACATCATAGTGCTAATCCCAGGACCTTTAGGATAACATCACAGTGCTAATCCCAGGACCTTTAGATAACATCATAGTGCTAATCCCAGGACCTTTAGATAACATCACAGTGCTAATCCCAGGACCTTTAGATAACATCATAGTGCTAATCCCAGGACCTTTAGATAACATCATAGTGCTAATCCCAGGACCTTTAGATAACATCATAGTGCTAATCCCAGGACCTTTAGATAACATCATAGTGCTAATCCCAGGACCTTTAGATAACATCATAGTGCTAATCCCAGGACCTTTAGATAACATCATAGCTAATCCAGGACCTTTAGATAACATCATAGTGCTAATCGGGACCTTTAGATAACATCATAGTGCTAATCCCAGGACCTTTAGATAACATCACAGTGCTAATCCCAGGACCTTTAGATAACATCATAGTGCTAATCCCAGGACCTTTAGATAACATCACAGTGCTAATCCCAGGACCTTTAGATAACATCATAGTGCTAATCCCAGGACCTTTAGATAACATCATAGTGCTAATCCCAGGACCTTTAGATAACATCATAGTGCTAATCCCAGGACCTTTAGATAACATCATAGTGCTAATCCCAGGACCTTTAGATAACATCATAGTGCTAATCCCAGGACCTTTAGATAACATCATAGTGCTAATCCCAGGACCTTTAGATAACATCATAGTGCTAATCCCAGGACCTTTAGATAACATCATAGTGCTAATCCCAGACCTTTAGATAACATCATAGTGCTAATCCCAGGACCTTTTAGATAACATCATAGTGCTAATCCCAGGACCTTTAGATAACATCATAGTGCTAATCCCAGACCTTTAGATAACATCATAGTGCTAATCCCAGGACCTTTAGATAACATCATAGTGCTAATCCAGGACCTTTAGATAACATCATAGTGCTAATCCCAGGACCTTAGATAACATCATAGTGCTAATCCCAGACCTTAGATAATAGTGCTAATCCCTGTGACCTTAGATAACATCATAGTGCTAATCCCAGGACCTTAGATAAACATCATAGTGCTAATCCAGGACCTTTAGATAACATCATAGTGCTAATCCCAGGACCTTTAGATAACATCATAGTGCTAATCCCAGGACCTTTAGATAACATCATAGTGCTAATCCCAGGACCTTTAGATAACATCATAGTGCTAATCCCAGGACCTTTAGATAACATCATAGTGCTAATCCCAGGACCTTAGATAACATCATAGTGCTAATCCCAGACCTTTAGATAACATCATAGTGCTAATCCCAGACCTTTAGATAACATCATAGTGCTAATCCCAGGACCTTTAGATAACATCATAGTGCTAATCCCAGGACCTTTAGATAACATCATAGTGCTAATCCCAGGACCTTTAGATAACATCATAGTGCTAATCCCAGGACCTTTAGATAACATCATAGTGCTAATCCCAGGACCTTTAGATAACATCATAGTGCTAATCCCAGGACCTTTAGATAACATCATAGTGCTAATCCCAGGACCTTTAGATAACATCATAGTGCTAATCCCAGGACCTTTAGATAACATCATAGTGCTAATCCCAGGACCTTTAGATAACATCATAGTGCTAATCCCAGGACCTTTAGATAACATCATAGTGCTAATCCCAGGACCTTTAGATAACATCATAGTGCTAATCCAGGACCTTTAGATAACATCATAGTGCTAATCCCAGGACCTTTAGATAACATCATAGTGCTAATCCCAGGACCTTTAGATAACATCATAGTGCTAATCCCAGGACCTTTAGATAACATCATAGTGCTAATCCCAGGACCTTTAGATAACATCATAGTGCTAATCCCAGGACCTTTAGATAACATCATAGTGCTAATCCCAGGACCTTTAGATAACATCATAGTGCTAATCCCAGGACCTTTAGATAACATCATAGTGCTAATCCCAGGACCTTTAGATAACATCATAGTGCTAATCCCAGGACCTTTAGATAACATCATAGTGCTAATCCCAGGACCTTTAGATAACATCATAGTGCTAATCCCAGGACCTTTAGATAACATCATAGTGCTAATCCCAGGACCTTTAGATAACATCATAGTGCTAATCCCAGGACCTTTAGATAACATCATAGTGCTAATCCCAGGACCTTTAGATAACATCATAGTGCTAATCCCAGGACCTTTAGATAACATCATAGTGCTAATCCCAGGACCTTTAGATAACATCATAGTGCTAATCCCAGGACCTTTAGATAACATCATAGTGCTAATCCCAGGACCTTTAGATAACATCATAGTGCTAATCCCAGGACCTTTAGATAACATCATAGTGCTAATCCCAGGACCTTTAGATAACATCATAGTGCTAATCCCAGGACCTTTAGATAACATCATAGTGCTAATCCCAGGACCTTTAGATAACATCATAGTGCTAATCCCAGGACCTTTAGATAACATCATAGTGCTAATCCCAGGACCTTTAGATAACATCATAGTGCTAATCCCAGGACCTTTAGATAACATCATAGTGCTAATCCCAGGACCTTTAGATAACATCATAGTGCTAATCCCAGGACCTTTAGATAACATCATAGTGCTAATCCCAGGACCTTTAGATAACATCATAGTGCTAATCCCAGGACCTTTAGATAACATCATAGTGCTAATCCCAGGACCTTTAGATAACATCATAGTGCTAATCCCAGGACCTTTAGATAACATCATAGTGCTAATCCCAGGACCTTTAGATAACATCATAGTGCTAATCCCAGGACCTTTAGATAACATCATAGTGCTAATCCCAGGACCTTTAGATAACATCATAGTGCTAATCCCAGGACCTTAGATAACATCATAGTGCTAATCCCAGGACCTTTAGATAACATCATATTGCTAATCCCAGGACCTTTAGATAACATCATATTGCTAATCCCTGGACCTTTAGCAGAACATCATTTTACTCATTCCAGGACCTGGTTAGTGAACCTCCACTCAAGGCTATTTTACACAGCCTGGATAACCAAGGCTAATCACAGGCCTGGGACCCTGGTGACCCTCCACTCAATGCTAATCCCTGGGACCCTTCTAGTGACCCTCCACTCAAGGCTATTTTATCAGCCTGGGACCCTGGTCTAGATGACCCTCCACTCAGGCTATTTTAACAGCCTGGGACCCTGGTCTAGTGACCCCCCACTCAAGGCTATTTTACACAGCCTGGGACCCTGGTCTAGTGACCCTCCACTCAAGGCTATTTTACACAGCCTGGGACCCTGGTCTAGTGACCCTCCACTCAAGGCTATTTTACACAGCCTGGGACCCTGGGCTAGCAACCCTTCACTCAAGGCTATTTTACACATTCTGGGACCCTGGTCTAGTGACCCTCCACTCAAGGCTATTTTACACATTCTGGGACCCTGGTCTAGTGACCCTCCACTCAAGGCTATTTTACTCATTCTGGGACCCTGGTCTAGTGACCCCCACCAAGGCTATTTTAACATTCTGGGACCTGGTCTAGTGACCTCCACTCAAGGCTATTTTACACAGCCTGGGACCTGGTCTAGTGACCCCCACCAAGGCTATTTTACTCATTCTGGGACCCTGGTCTAGTGACCCTCCACTCAAGGCTATTTTACACAGCCTGGGACCCTGGTCTAGTGACCCTCCACTCAAGGCTATTTTACTCAGCCTGGGACCCTGGTCTAGTGACCCTCCACTCAAGGCTATTTTACACAGCCTGGGACCCTGGTCTAGTGACCCCCCACTCAAGGCTATTTTACACAGCCTGGGACCTGGTCTAGTGACCCTCCACTCAAGGCTATTTTACACAGCCTGGGACCCTGGTCTAGTGACCCTCCACTCCAAGGCTATTTTACACAGCCTGGGACCCTGGTCTGACCCTCCACACCAGGCTACCCATCCCTGGACCCAGGACTAGTCTCACCTGGCTACCCATCCCATACCAGGCTACTTTACATCCATTTTACCAGGCTATTTTACTCATCCCTCACACCAGGCTAGTTACATCCCTCACCAGGCTATTACATCCCCACACCAGGGATCCCCCTGGTCTAGTGACCCTCCACTCAGGCTATTTACATCCCCACACCAGGCTACTTACATCCCCACACCAGGCTAGCTTACACCCCACCAGGCTACTTTTACATCCCACCAGGCTACCTTACATCCCCTCACCAGGCTACCTTTATCCCCTCACCACTCCATCCCTACACCAGGCTACTTTACATCCCCACACCAGGCTACTTTACATCCCTACACCAGGCTACCTTACATCCCTACACCAGGCTACCTTACATCCACACCAGGCTACCTTACATCCCTACACCAGGCTACTTTACATCCCTACACCAGGCTAATTTACATCCCCACACCAGGCTACTTTACATCCCCACACCAGGCTACTTTACATCCCCATACCAGGCTACTTTACATCCCTACACCAGGCTACTTTACATCCCCATACCAGGCTACCTTACACCATATACCAGGCTACCTTACATCCCTACACCAGGCTACCTTACATCCCCACACCAGGCTAACTTACATCCCCTCACCAGGCTACTTTACAACCCTACCCCAGGCTACCTTACATCCCCACACCAGGCTAACTTACATCCCCTCACCAGGCTACTTTACAACCCTACCCCAGGCTACTTTACATCCCTACACCAGGCTACCTTACATCCCCACACCAGGCTACCTTACATCCCTACACCAGGCTACCTTACATCCCCACACCAGGCTACTTTACATCCCCACACCAGGCTACCTTACATCCCCACACCAGGCTACCTTACATCCCCACACCAGGCTACCTTACATCCCTACACCAGGCTACCTTACATCCCTACACCAGGCTACCTTACATCCCCACACCAGGCTACCTTACATCCCCACACCAGGCTACTTTACATCCCTACACCAGGCTACTTTACATCCCCACACCAGGCTACCTTACATCCCCACACCAGGCTACTTACATCCTCACACCAGGCTACCTTACATCCCCACACCAGGCTTTACATCCCCACACCAGGCTATTTACATCCCCACACCAGGCTACCTTACATTACCAGGCTACTTTACATCCCTACACCAGGCTACCTTTACATCCTCATACCAGGCTACTTACATCCCCACACCAGGCTACTTTACATCCCCACACCAGGCTACCTTACATCCCCACACCAGGCCTTTACATCCCTACACCAGGCTACCTTACATCCCTACACCAGGCCCTTTACATCCCTACACCAGGCTACTTTACATCCCCACACCAGGCTACCTTACATCCCTACACCAGGCTACCTTACATCCCTACACCAGGCTACTTTACATCCCCACACCAGGCTACTTTACACCCCCACACCAGGCTACTTTACATCCCCACACCAGGCTACTTTACATCCCACACCAGGCTACTTTACATCCCCACACCAGGCTACTTTACATCCCTACACCAGGCTACTTTACACCCCCATACCAGGCTACCTTACATCCTCATACCAGGCTACTTTACATCCCTACACCAGGCTACCTTACATCCCCATACCAGGCTACTTTACATCCCTACACCAGGCTACCTTACATCCCCATACAAGGCTACTTTACATCCCCACACCAGGCTACTTTACATCCCCACACCAGGCTACCTTACATCCCCACACCAGGCTACTTTACATCCCTACACCAGGCTACCTTACATCCCCACACCAGGCTACTTTACATCCCCACACCAGGCTACCTTACATCCCACACCAGGCTACTTTACATCCCCACACCAGGCTACCTTACATCCCCACACCAGGCTACTTTACATCCCCATACCAGGCTACCTTACATCCCCACACCAGGCTACTTTACATCCCCACACCAGGCTACTTTACATCCCTACACCAGGCTACTTTACATCCCCACACCAGGCTACTACCTTACATCCCATCCCTACACCAGGCTACTTTACATCCCCATACCAGGCTACTTTACATCCCCACACCAGGCTACCTTACATCCTACCTTACATCCCCACACCAGGCTACCTTACATCCCCACACCAGGCTACTTACATCCCCACACCCTACTTTACATCCCCACACCAGGCTACTTTACATCCTCCACACCAGGCTACTTCTTTGGCATCCCCTACACCAGGCTACCTTACATCCCCACACCAGGCTACTTTACATCCTTTCACCAGGCTACCTTACATCCTACTTTACATGCCACCAGGCTACTTTACATCCCCACACCAGGCTACCTTACATCCCCACACCAGGCTACTTTACATCCCCACACCAGGCTACCTTACATCCCTACACCAGGCATCCCCACACCAGGCTACTTACATCCCCACACTAGCTACTTTACATCCCCACACCTCAGGCTCCCTACACCAGGCTACCTTACATCCCCACACCAGGCTACTTTCCCCACACCAGGCTATCCATCCCACACCAGGCTACCATTAAGCACCAGGCATCCCCACACCAGGCTACTTTTACATCCCCACACCAGGCTACCTTACATCCCTACACCAGGCTACTTTACATCCCTACACCAGGCTACTTAAATCCCTACACCAGGCTACTTTACATCCCCACACCAGGCTACCTTTACATCCCTACACCAGGCTACTTTACATCCCCACACCAGGCTACCTTTACATCCTTACACCAGGCTACCTTTACATCCCTACACCAGGCTACTTTACATCCCTACACCAGGCTACTTTACATCCAGGCTACTTTACACCAGGCTACCTTACATCCCTACCTTACATCCCTACACCAGGCTACTTTACATACACCAGGCTACTTTACATCCCCACACCAGGCTACTTTACATCCCCACACCAGGCTACTTTACATCCCTACACCAGGCTACTTTACATCCCCACACCAGGCTACTTACATCCCCACACCAGGCTACCTTACATCCCCACCAGGCTACTTTACATCCCTACACCAGGCTACTTTACATCCCTACACCAGGCTATTTTACATCCCCCACACAGGCAGGCATCCTCACACCAGGCTACTTACATCCCCACACCAGGCTACCTTACATCCCTACACACCAGGCTACTTTACATCCCTCCCCACACCAGGCTACTTTTACATCCCCACACCAGGCTACTTTATACATCCCCACACCAGGCTACTTTACACTCACCCAGGCTACTCCTCATCCACCCAGGCTACCTTACATCCTCAGCACCAGGCTGGCACCTCATACCCAGGCTACCTTACATCCCCACACCAGGCTACCTTACATCCCCACACCAGGCTACTTTTGGAGCATCCCTACACCCAGGCTACTTTACATCCCCACACCAGGCTACTTTTTTTAAATCCCTACACCAGGCTACCTTTACATCTACTTTTACATCCCCACACCAGGCTACCTTACATCCCTACACTACTACTTACATCCCCACACCAGGCTACCTTACATCCCTACACCAGGCTACTTTACATCCCACACCAGGCTACCTTACATCCCTACACCCAGGCTACCTTACATCCCCTTGCCACCAGGCTGGCATCCCCAATAATTCAGGCTTTACATCCCCATACCAGGCTACTTTACATCCCCACACCAGGCTACCTTACATCCCCACACCAGGCTACTTTACCATCCTCATACCAGGCTACCTTACATCCCCACACCAGGCTACTACTTACATCCCCACACCAGGCTACCTTACATCCCCACACCAGGCTACCTTACACCAGGCTACCTTACATCCCCCATACCAGGCTACCTTACATCCCCATACCAGGCTACCTTACATCCCCACACCAGGCTACTTTACATTTACATCCCCACACCAGGCTACTTTACATCCCCACACCAGGCTACTACATCCCCACACCAGGCTACATCCCCATACCAGGCTACCATCCTACACCAGGCCATTTTACATCCCCATACCAGGCTACTTACATCCTTTACCACACCAGGCTACTTTACATCCCCTTTACACACCAGGCTACCTTACATCCCCACACCAGGCTACTTACATTACACCATCCCATCCCCACACCAGGCTACCTTACATCCCCACACCAGGCTACCATTTTTACATCCCCACACCAGGCTACTTTTACATCCCATCCCCACACCAGGCTACCTTACATCCCCACACCAGGCTACTTTACCAGGCTCCATCCCCACACCAGGCTACCTTACATCCCTACACCAGGCTACTACTTTACATCCCCATACCAGGCTACCTTACATCCCCACACCAGGCTACTTACATCCCTACACCAGGCTACCTTACATCCCCACACCAGGCTACTTACATCCCCACACCAGGCTACTTTACATCCCCACACCAGGCTACTTTTACATCCCCACACCAGGCTACTTTACATCCCCATACCAGGCTACCTCCTACATCCCCACACCAGGCTACCTACCAGGCTACATCCCCACACCAGGCTACCTTACATCCCCACACCAGGCTACCTTTACATCCCTACACCAGGCTACCCCACACCAGGCTACTTACATCCCCTTTTACATCCCCACACCAGGCTACCTTACATCCCTACACCAGGCTACATCCCCACACCAGGCTTACATCCCCACACCAGGCTACCTACATCCCCTACACCAGGCTACCTTATCCCCATCCCTTACATTTACCAGGCTACCTTACAACCCTACACCAGGCTACCTTACATCCCTAC
The DNA here is from genome assembly GCF_034236695.1 of Oncorhynchus nerka. Lineage (NCBI taxonomy): Eukaryota > Metazoa > Chordata > Actinopteri > Salmoniformes > Salmonidae > Oncorhynchus > Oncorhynchus nerka. The sequence continues at coordinate 210,707 of NW_027040394.1, read as the reverse complement.
ACC
>NW_027040394.1:192318-210204 GCF_034236695.1 Oncorhynchus nerka | reverse complement strand
CTTGTCCCAGTTGAAGAGAGGAGGGTCTCAGCTTTGTTCCTTGTCCCAGTTGAAGAGAGGAGGTCTCAGCTTTGTTCCCTGGTCCCAGTTGAAGAGAGGAGGGTCTCGGCTTTGTTCCCTGGTCCCAGTTGAAGAGAGGAGGGTCTCAGCTTTGTTCCCTTGTCCCAGTTGAAGAGAGGAGGGTCTCAGCTTTGTTCCCTGGTCCCAGTTGAAGAGAGGAGGTCTCAGCTTTGTTCCCTGGTCCCAGTTGAAGAGAGGAGGGTCTCAGCTTTGTTCCCTTGTCCCAGTTGAAGAGAGGAGGGTCTCAGCTTTGTTCCCTGGTCCCAGTTGAAGAGAGGAGGGTCTCAGCTTTGTTCCCTGGTCCCAGTTGAAGAGAGGAGGGTCTCAGCTTTGTTCCCTTGTCCCAGTTGAAGAGAGGAGGGTCTCAGCTTTGTTCCCTTGTCCCAGTTGAAGAGAGGAGGGTCTCAGCTTTGTTCCCTGGTCCCAGTTGAAGAGAGGAGGGTCTCGGCTTTGTTCCCTTGTCCCAGTTGAAGAGAGGAGGGTCTCAGCTTTGTTCCCTTGTCCCAGTTGAAGAGAGGAGGGTCTCAGCTTTGTTCCCTGGTCCCAGTTGAAGAGAGGAGGGTCTCAGCTTTGTTCCCTTGTCCCAGTTGAAGAGAGGAGGGTCTCAGCTTTGTTCCCTTGTCCCAGTTGAAGAGAGGAGGGTCTCAGCTTTGTTCCCTGGTCCCAGTTGAAGAGAGGAGGGTCTCAGCTTTGTTCCCTTGTCCCAGTTGAAGAGAGGAGGGTCTCAGCTTTGTTCCTTGTCCCAGTTGAAGAGAGGAGGGTCTCAGCTTTGTTCCCTGGTCCCAGTTGAAGAGAGGAGGGTCTCAGCTTTGTTCCCTTGTCCCAGTTGAAGAGAGGAGGGTCTCAGCTTTGTTCCCTTGTCCCAGTTGAAGAGAGGAGGGTCTCAGCTTTGTTCCCTGGTCCCAGTTGAAGAGAGGAGGGTCTCAGCTTTGTTCCCTGGTCCCAGTTGAAGAGAGGAGGGTCTCAGCTTTGTTCCCTTGTCCCAGTTGAAGAGAGGAGGGTCTCAGCTTTGTTCCCTGGTCCCAGTTGAAGAGAGGAGGGTCTCAGCTTTGTTCCCTGGTCCCAGTTGAAGAGAGGAGGGTCTCAGCTTTGTTCCCTGGTCCCAGTTGAAGAGAGGAGGGTCTCAGCTTTGTTCCCTTGTCCCAGTTGAAGAGAGGAGGGTCTCAGCTTTGTTCCCTGGTCCCAGTTGAAGAGAGGAGGGTCTCAGCTTTGTTCCCTGGTCCCAGTTGAAGAGAGGAGGGTCTCAGCTTTGTTCCCTTGTCCCAGTTGAAGAGAGGAGGGTCTCAGCTTTGTTCCCTGGTCCCAGTTGAAGAGAGGAGGGTCTCAGCTTTGTTCCCTGGTCCCAGCTGAAGAGAGGAGGGTCTCAGCTTTGTTCCCTTGTCCCAGTTGAAGAGAGGAGGGTCTCAGCTTTGTTCCCTGGTCCCAGTTGAAGAGAGGAGGGTCTCAGCTTTGTTCCCTTGTCCCAGTTGAAGAGAGGAGGGTCTCAGCTTTGTTCCCTTGTCCCAGTTGAAGAGAGGAGGGTCTCAGCTTTGTTCCCTTGTCCCAGTTGAAGAGAGGAGGGTCTCAGCTTTGTTCCCTGGTCCCAGTTGAAGAGAGGAGGGTCTCAGCTTTGTTCCCTTGTCCCAGTTGAAGAGAGGAGGGTCTCAGCTTTGTTCCCTTGTCCCAGTTGAAGAGAGGAGGGTCTCAGCTTTGTTCCCTTGTCCCAGTTGAAGAGAGGAGGGTCTCAGCTTTGTTCCCTGGTCCCAGTTGAAGAGAGGAGGGTCTCAGCTTTGTTCCCTTGTCCCAGTTGAAGAGAGGAGGGTCTCAGCTTTGTTCCTTGTCCCAGTTGAAGAGAGAGGTCTCAGCTTTGTTCCCTAGTCCCAGTTGAAGAGAGGAGGTCTCAGCTTTGTTCCCTGGTCCCAGTTGAAGAGAGGAGGGTCTCAGCTTTGTTCCCTGGTCCCAGTTGAAGAGAGGAGGGTCTCAGCTTTGTTCCCTGGTCCCAGTTGAAGAGAGGAGGGTCTCAGCTTTGTTCCCTTGTCCCAGTTGAAGAGAGGAGGGTCTCAGCTTTGTTCCCTGGTCCCAGTTGAAGAGAGGAGGGTCTCAGCTTTGTTCCCTGGTCCCAGTTGAAGAGAGGAGGGTCTCAGCTTTGTTCCCTTGTCCCAGTTGAAGAGAGGAGGGTCTCAGCTTTGTTCCCTTGTCTCAGTTGAAGAGAGGAGGGTCTCAGCTTTGTTCCCTTGTCTCAGTTGAAGAGAGGAGGGTCTCAGCTTTGTTCCCTTGTCCCAGTTGAAGAGAGGAGGGTCTCAGCTTTGTTCCCTTGTCCCAGTTGAAGAGAGGAGGGTCTCAGCTTTGTTCCCTGGTCCCAGTTGAAGAGAGGAGGGTCTCAGCTTTGTTCCCTTGTCCCAGTTGAAGAGAGGAGGGTCTCAGCTTTGTTCCCTGGTCCCAGTTGAAGAGAGGAGGGTCTCAGCTTTGTTCCCTTGTCCCAGTTGGAGAGAGGAGGGTCTCAGCTTTGTTCCCTTGTCCCAGTTGAAGAGAGGAGGGTCTCAGCTTTGTTCCCTGGTCTCAGTTGAAGAGAGGAGGGTCTCAGCTTTGTTCCCTTGTCTCAGTTGAAGAGAGGAGGGTCTCAGCTTTGTTCCCTTGTCCCAGTTGAAGAGAGGAGGGTCTCAGCTTTGTTCCCTTGTCCCAGTTGAAGAGAGGAGGGTCTCAGCTTTGTTCCCTGGTCCCAGTTGAAGAGAGGAGGGTCTCAGCTTTGTTCCCTGGTCCCAGTTGAAGAGAGGAGGGTCTCAGCTTTGTTCCCTGTGTCCCAGTTGAAGAGAGGAGGGTCTCAGCTTTGTTCCCTTGTCCCAGTTGAAGAGAGGAGGGTCTCAGCTTTGTTCCCTCGTCCCAGTTGAAGAGAGGAGGGTCTCAGCTTTGTTCCCTGGTCCCAGTTGAAGAGAGGAGGGTCTCAGCTTTGTTCCCTTGTCCCAGTTGAAGAGAGGAGGGTCTCAGCTTTGTTCCCTGGTCTCAGTTGAAGAGAGGAGGGTCTCAGCTTTGTTCCCTTGTCCCAGTTGAAGAGAGGAGGGTCTCAGCTTTGTTCCCTTGTCCCAGTTGAAGAGAGGAGGGTCTCAGCTTTGTTCCCTTGTCCCAGTTGAAGAGAGGAGGGTCTCAGCTTTGTTCCCTTGTCCCAGTTGAAGAGAGGAGGGTCTCAGCTTTGTTCCCTTGTCCCAGTTGAAGAGAGGAGGGTCTCAGCTTTGTTCCCTTGTCCCAGTTGAAGAGAGGAGGGTCTCAGCTTTGTTCCCTTGTCCCAGTTGAAGAGAGGAGGGTCTCAGCTTTGTTCCCTGGTCCCAGTTGAAGAGAGGAGGGTCTCAGCTTTGTTCCCTGGTCCCAGTTGAAGAGAGGAGGGTCTCAGCTTTGTTCCCTTGTCCCAGTTGAAGAGAGGAGGGTCTCAGCTTTGTTCCCTTGTCCCAGTTGAAGAGAGGAGGGTCTCAGCTTTGTTCCCTTGTCCCAGTTGAAGAGAGGAGGGTCTCAGCTTTGTTCCCTTGTCCCAGTTGAAGAGAGGAGGGTCTCAGCTTTGTTCCCTTGTCCCAGTTGAAGAGAGGAGGGTCTCAGCTTTGTTCCCTGGTCCCAGTTGAAGAGAGGAGGGTCTCAGCTTCCCTGCTATCCCTTTGTCCCAGTTGAAGAGAGGAGGGTCTCAGCTTTGTTCCCTGGTCCCAGTTGAAGAGAGGAGGGTCTCAGCTTTGTTCCCTTGTCCCAGTTGAAGAGAGGAGGGTCTCAGCTTTGTTCCCTTGTCCCAGTTGAAGAGAGGAGGGTCTCAGCTTTGTTCCCTGGTCCCAGTTGAAGAGAGGAGGGTCTCAGCTTTGTTCCCTTGTCCCAGTTGAAGAGAGGAGGGTCTCAGCTTTGTTCCCTTGTCCCAGTTGAAGAGAGGAGGGTCTCAGCTTTGTTCCCTGGTCCCAGTTGAAGAGAGGAGGGTCTCAGCTTTGTTCCCTTGTCCCAGTTGAAGAGAGGAGGGTCTCAGCTTTGTTCCCTGGTCCCAGTTGAAGACAGGAGGGTCTCAGCTTTGTTCCCTGGTCCCAGTTGAAGAGAGGAGGGTCTCAGCTTTGTTCCCTTGTCCCAGTTGAAGAGAGGAGTGTCTCAGCTTTGTTCCCTTGTCCCAGTTGAAGAGAGGAGGGTCTCAGCTTTGTTCCCTTGTCCCAGTTGAAGAGAGGAGGGTCTCAGCTTTGTTCCCTGGTCCCAGTTGAAGAGAGGAGGGTCTCAGCTTTGTTCCCTTGTCCCAGTTGAAGAGAGGAGGGTCTCAGCTTTGTTCCCTTGTCCCAGTTGAAGAGAGGAGGGTCTCAGCTTTGTTCCTTGTCCCAGTTGAAGAGAGGAGGGTCTCAGCTTTGTTCCCTAGTCCCAGTTGAAGAGAGGAGGGTCTCAGCTTTGTTCCCTCGTCCCAGTTGAAGAGAGGAGGGTCTCAGCTTTGTTCCCTGGTCCCAGTTGAAGAGAGGAGGGTCTCAGCTTTGTTCCCTTGTCCCAGTTGAAGAGAGGAGGGTCTCAGCTTTGTTCCCTGGTCCCAGTTGAAGAGAGGAGGGTCTCAGCTTTGTTCCCTGGTCCCAGTTGAAGAGAGGAGGGTCTCGGCTTTGTTCCCTGGTCCCAGTTGAAGAGAGGAGGGTCTCAGCTTTGTTCCTGTTCCCAGTTGAAGAGAGGAGGTCTCAGCTTTGTTCCTTGTCCCAGTTGAAGAGAGGAGGGTCTCAGCTTTGTTCCCTGGTCTCAGTTGAAGAGAGGAGGGTCTCAGCTTTGTTCCCTTGTCTCAGTTGGAGAGAGGAGGGTCTCAGCTTTGTTCCCTTGTCCCAGTTGAAGAGAGGAGGGTCTCAGCTTTGTTCCCTTGTCCCAGTTGAAGAGAGGAGGGTCTCAGCTTTGTTCCCTTGTCCCAGTTGAAGAGAGGAGGGTCTCAGCTTTGTTCCCTTGTCCCAGTTGAAGAGAGGAGGGTCTCAGCTTTGTTCCCTTGTCCCAGTTGAAGAGAGGAGGTCTCAGCTTTGTTCCCTCGTCCCAGTTGAAGGAGGAGGGTCTCAGCTTTGTTCCCTGGCCCCAGTTGAAGAGAGGAGGGTCTCAGCTTTGTTCCCTGGTCCCAGCAATACTGGATTAGATTGGTCATCACCAATCAATATTCATAACAATACTGGATTAGATTGGTCATCATAATCAATATTCATAACAATATTAGATTGGTCATCATAATCATTTTCATGACAATACTGGATTAGGTCGGTCATCGCAATCATGTTCCACAACAATACGGGTTCGATTGGTCATCATAATCAATATTCATGACAATAATGGATTAGATTGGTCATCATAATCAATATTCATGTCAATCTTTTCTGGATTAGATTGGTCATCATAATCAATATTCATGACAATACTGGATTAGGTGGGGTGGCAACGAAAACTCAACTTTACATCAACTCTATTGACTTCCAGAAGGCATTCAGCGCGAAAGCCTATGGAAGATCTTATGAATCCCGAGCCATGTTATTTAACATCACATAAAGCAATCACTTCAAGCAACTTTTCATGCACTGTGGGAACGAGCGACATGAGCTTTGCTGTGAAGGCTGGGTTCGTAAAGGTTGTGTATCAGCCTTACTCTTCAACCTGACAGTAGACTGGGTCCCTCCTCTCTCTTCAACAGGCAAGAGGAATATGATGGAGGTGGGTCATGTGACAAACAGACGATCAGGCAAGAGGAATATGATGGAGACTGGGTCATGTGACGAACAACAGAAGATCAGGCAAGAGAATACAATGGACCCACTCATCTAGAAGACCTTGACTTCATGATGGCACCAGCTCACTGTCACAACATCTAGAAGACCTGGAACTCTGTTCAACAATACTCTCACCATCAGAGGCCCTGCAGGACTACCGATGATATAGTGCCAAGAGTGGGAGCAGGGAAACCAAGAGCAGACTCAGATGAGGGGACTTGGATGAAGTAACCAAGGTATTTATTGAAACACAAGGGGAAGATGGTGTGCAGGCAACGGGAAGCTCAGGTGGGTTGCAGGAAACCAGGTGCGGAGGCTGAGGCTGGAGCGAGAGGGGTTGGCACAGGGTAAGCAGGTCCGGAGGGGAATCCAGGACAGAGTAGCAGGGTGATGAGACGTGGGACTGGAGACAAGGACCAGAGTCAGATCGGGCAGAACTGTAGCGGAGAAGAAAACAGCGTCAGGCAAGGAAAACAGGCACAACAGGATCTAATAGTAACAAACGGCTAGAAGCGTAGACTGACTGAGCAGAGATTACGATCCGGCAGAGTATTTGTAGAGGTCTTGATTATGGAACAGGTTGCAGCTGGTGGGGACCTGCTCTGACTCCAGCACACCTGTCTCCGCCCACACAATCACAGAGAGGGAGATAGAGTCCTGGGGGAGTGGCGGGCAGGTCAAGGAAACACAGGATGAGCAGTAGAGGCGTTGCAGGAACAGATGTGACTGTACCCCGTCTACAGGCGCCACCTGGCGCCCGACCAGGTTTATCTGGGTGTGAGGTATAGAAATCCCGCAGAGGGAGGGGTCCAGAATGTGACAGCTGGGCACCCAGCAGCGCTCTTCAGGCCCGTATCCCTTCCAGGCCACCAGGTACTGCCAGCCACGACCGCGACGGCGCCGTCCAGAAGCCGCCGGACGGTAGAGGCAGGATGGTCATCGATAAGCCGAGGGTGGAGGAGCTGCTGCAGGAGGAGACAGGTTTAGTTGGGGATACGTGGAGGGTAGGATGGATCCTGAGAGAGGCTGGGAGTTTCAGGCGCAGAGGGGTTAATGACATGGTCAATTTCAAAGGGACCAATTTACATTTACATTTACATTTAAGTCATTTAGCAGACGCTCTTATCCAGAGCGACTTACAAATTGGTGCGTTCACCTTATGACATCCAGTGGAACAGCCACTTTACAATAGTGCATCTAAATCTTTTAAGGGGGGGGGTGAGAAGGATTACTTTATCCTATCCTAGGTATTCCTTAAAGAGGTGGGGTTTCAGGTGTCTCCGGAAGGTGGTGATTGACTCCGCTGTCCTGGCGTCGTGAGGGAGTTTGTTCCACCATTGGGGGGCCAGAGCAGCGAACAGTTTTGACTGGGCTGAGCGGGAACTGTACTTCCTCAGTGGTAGGGAGGCGAGCAGGCCAGAGGTGGATGAACGCAGTGCCCTTGTTTGGGTGTAGGGCCTGATCAGAGCCTGGAGGTACTGAGGTGCCGTTCCCCTCACAGCTCCGTAGGCAAGCACCATGGTCTTGTAGCGGATGCGAGCTTCAACTGGAAGCCAGTGGAGAGAGCGGAGGAGCGGGGTGACGTGAGAGAACTTGGGAAGGTTGAACACCAGACGGGCTGCGGCGTTCTGGATGAGTTGTAGGGGTTTAATGGCACAGGCAGGGAGCCCAGCCAACAGCGAGTTGCAGTAATCCAGACGGGAGATGACAAGTGCCTGGATTAGGACCTGCGCCGCTTCCTGTGTGAGGCAGGGTCGTACTCTGCGGATGTTGTAGAGCATGAACCTACAGGAACGGGCCACCGCCTTGATGTTAGTTGAGAACGACAGGGTGTTGTCCAGGATCACGCCAAGGTTCTTAGCGCTCTGGGAGGAGGACACAATGGAGTTGTCAACCGTGATGGCGAGATCATGGAACGGGCAGTCCTTCCCCGGGAGGAAGAGCAGCTCCGTCTTGCCGAGGTTCAGCTTGAGGTGGTGATCACGTCATCCACACTGATATGTCTGCCAGACATGCAGAGATGCGATTCGCCACCTGGTCATCAGAAGGGGAAAGGAGAAGATTAATTGTGTGTCGTCTGCATAGCAATGATAGGAGAGACCATGTGAGGTTATGACAGAGCCAAGTGACTTGGTGTATAGCGAGAATAGGAGAGGGCCTAGAACAGAGTCCTGGGGACGCCAGTGGTGAGAGCGCGTGGTGAGGAGACAGATTCTCGCCACGCCACCTGGTAGGAGCGACCTGTCAGGTAGGACGCAATCCAAGCGTGGGCCGCGCCGGAGATGCCCAACTCGGAGAGGGTGGAGAGGAGGATCTGATGGTTCACAGTATCGAAGGCAGCCGATAGGTCTAGAAGGATGAGAGCAGAGGAGAGAGAGTTAGCTTTAGCAGTGCGGAGCGCCTCCGTGATACAGAGAAGAGCAGTCTCAGTTGAATGACTAGTCTTGAAACCTGACTGATTTGGATCAAGAAGGTCATTCTGAGAGAGATAGCGGGAGAGCTGGCCAAGGACGGCACGTTCAAGAGTTTTGGAGAGAAAAGAAAGAAGGGATACTGGTCTGTAGTTGTTGACATCGGAGGGATCGAGTGTAGGTTTTTTCAGAAGGGGTGCAACTCTCGCTCTCTTGAAGACGGAAGGGACGTAGCCAGCGGTCAGGGATGAGTTGATGAGCGAGGTGAGGTAAGGGAGAAGGTCTCCGGAAATGGTCTGGAGAAGAGATGAGGGGATAGGGTCAAGCGGGCAGGTTGTTGGGCGGCCGGCCGTCACAAGACGCGAGATTTCATCTGGAGAGAGAGGGAGAAAGAGGTCAGAGCACAGGGTAGGGCAGTGTGAGCAGAACCAGCGGTGTCGTTTGACTTAGCAAGCGAGGATCGGATGTCGTCGACCTTCTTTTCAAAATGGTTGTGAAGTCATCTGCAGGAAAGGAGGAGGAGGAGGATTCAAGAGGAGAGAAGGTGTAAAAGAGCTTCCTAGGGTTAGAGACAGATGCTTAGATTTAAAGTCAGTGAAAGTGGCTTTAGCAACAGAGACAGAGGAGGAAAATGTAGAGAGGGAGGGAGTGAAAGGATGCCAGGTCCGCAGGGAGGCGAGTTTTCCTCCATTTCCGCTCGGCTGCCCGGAGCCTTGACTCTGTGAGCTCAGTGCTCAGAGTCAGTGCCGAGCCACGGAGCGGGAGGGGAGGACTGAGCCGGCCTGGAGGATAGGGGACATAGAGAGTCAAAGGATGCAGAAAGGGAGGAGAGTGAGGGCTGAGGAGGCAGAATCAGGAGATAGGTTGGAGAAGGTTTGAGCAGAGGAAGAGATGATAGGGATGGAAGAGGAGAGAGAAGGGAGAGAGAGCGAAGGTTGGGACGGCGCGATACCATCCGAGTAGGGCAGTGTGGGAAGTGTTGGATGAGAGCGAGAGGGAAAAGGATACAAGGTAGTGGTCGGAGACATGGAGGGGAGTTGCAATGAGGTTAGGTGAAGGAGCAGCATCTAGTAAAGATGAGGTCGAGCGTATTTCCTGCCTTGTGAGTAGGGGGAAGGTGAGAGGGGTGAGGTCAAAAGAGGAGAGGAGTGGAAAGAAGGAGGCAGAGAGGAATGAGTCAAAGGTAGACGGGGAGGTTAAAGTCGCCCAGCACTGTGAGAGGTTAGCCGTCCTCAGGAAAGGAGCTTATCAAGGCATCAAGCTCATTGATGAACTCTCCGAGGGAACCTGGAGGCGATAAATGATAAGGATGTTAAGCTTGAAAGGGCTGGTAACTGTGACAGCATGGAATTCAAAGGAGGCGATAGACAGATGGGTAAGGGGAGAAAGAGAGAATGACCACTTGGGAGAGATGAGGATCCCGGTGCCACCACCCCGCTGACCAGAAGCTCTCGAGGGACTGGGCGGGGGAGGCATAGGCTAGAGATGTGGTGATCCTGTTTCCTTGTTGGAGAGGCATAAGCCAGAGAACTCTGCAGTTGGCTCCAGAGCCTACCCGGAGACCTGAACTCCACGTGGGTCGTGCGCTGGGACCACCAGATTAGGTGGCCGCGCCACGCGGTGTGTGAAGCGTTTGTATGGTCTGTGTGCAGAGAGACCAATGAATTGGGGGAGAGTTTCTTCAATGCCACCTTCAATGGCAGGTCCTTCGATGAGAGCCGTACCTTTTGACCCAGGGTGTAGACTGGAGCTGAGGCCCGGCGACGGTTGGCTTGGGACTGGGTCCTGTCGGAGGCACGAAGAAGGGCAGCTCGGGCCTTCCTCCAGGTACGGTGACAACGGCGCAGATGGTCCTGGACAGAGGGAACCGCAACCTCAACCTCGTGGGCGGGGAACAAGGGTGGTTGGTAACACTGCAGCAGTACCTTGTCGTGTCGACCGAGCAGGTCAGACACAGGGCAGCCAACACTACAGCAGTACCTTGTCGTGTGAACAGAGCAGGTCAGACACAGGGCAGCCAACACTACAGCAGTACCTTGTCGTGTGGACAGAGCAGGTCAGACACAGGGCAGCCAACACTACAGCAGTACCTTGTCGTGTGGACAGAGGGCAGCCAACACTACAGCAGTACCTTGTCGTGTGGACAGAGCAGGTCAGACACAGGGCAGCCAACACTACAGCAGTACCTTGTCGTGTGGACAGAGCAGGTTAGACACAGGGCAGACAACACTACAGCAGTACCTTGTCGTGTGGACCGAGCAGGTCAGACCCAGGGCAGCCAACACTACAACAGTACCTTGTCGTGTGGACAGAGCAGGTTAGACACAGGGCAGCCAACACTACAGCAGTACCTTGTCGTGTGGACCGAGCAGGTCAGACACAGGGGCAGCCAACACTACAGCAGTACCTATGTCGTGTGGACCGAGCAGGTCAGACACAGGGCAGCCAACACTACAGCAGTACACCTTGTCGTGTGGGCGAGCACGTCAGACCCAGGGCAGCCAACACCACAGCAGTACCTTGTCGTGTGGACCGAGCAGGTTAGACACAGGGCAGCCAACACTACAGCAGTATCTTGTCGTGTGGACCGAGCAGGTCAGACATAGGGCAGCCAACACTACAGCAGTACCTTGTCGTGTGGACAGAGCAGGTCAGACACAGGTTAGCCAACACTACAGCAGGACCTTGTCGTGTGGACAGAGCAGGTCAGGAATAGTTGAGTGGAACAGAATGAATAGAAAGCAACATGAACACTAGGAGGTAATAACAACACATACATGTCAGCCTGGCCTGGTGCCCAGGGAAGCCTGGCCTGGTGCCCAGGGAAGCCTGGCCTGGTGCCCAGGGAAGCCTGGCTATTTCAGGGGAAGCTGAACGCCAGCTTTGTGATTGGCCATGTGTCCATCCCATGTTCAGTCACAAATGGTGCCCCTATTCCTTATCTAGTGCACTACTTTAGCCCTGGGATCAAGTCAAAAGTAGTTTCGTCACAGTACTGTTTTGAAGATACAAATCAAATCAAATCAAACTCTACTACCTTATACACACAGCCCATGAACCTAGGGTGCCACTTGATACTTTGCCAATGTCCAATACAACACCTAATTAATATTTTCCAATACAACACCTAATTAATATTTTCCAATACAACACCTAATTCATCTTGTCCAATACAACACCTAATTAATATTTTCCAATACAACACATACAACACCTAATTAATATTTTCCAATACAACACCTACAGAATCTTTTCCAATACAACACCTAATTAATATTTTCCAATACAACACCTACAGAATCTTTTCCAATACAACACCTAATTAATATTTTCCAATACAACACCTAATTAATATTTTCCAATACAACACATACAACACCTAATTAATATTTTCCAATACAACACCTACAGAATCTTTTCCAATACAACACCTAATTAATCTTTTCCAATACAACACCTACAGAATCTTGTCCAATACAACACCTACAGAATCTTATCCAATACAACACCTAATTAATAATTTCCAATACAACACCTACAGAATATTTTCCAATACAACACCTACAGAATCTTTTCCAATACAACACCTAATTAATATTTTCCAATACAACACCTAATTAATATTTTCCAATACAACACCTAGAGAATCTTTTCCAATACAACACCTAATTAATCTTTCCAATACAACACCTAATTAATATTTTCCAATACAACACCTACAGAATCTTGTCCAATACAACACCTACAGAATCTTGTCCAATACAACACCTAATTAATATTTTCCAATACAACACCTACAGAATCTTTTCCAATACAACACCTAATTAATCTTTTCCAATACAACACCTAATTAATCTTTTCCAATACAACACCTACAGAATCTTTTCCAATACAACACCTAATTAATCTTTTCCAATACAACACCTAATTAATATTTTCCAATACAACACCTAATTAATCTTTTCCAATACAACACCTAATTAATATTTTCCAATACAACACCTAATGAATCTTTTCCAATGGAGCAGGGCTGGGGTCAGTTAGTCTTAAGATAGGTCAAATCATAATATGGGCAATTTTGAATTCCTGCTTGTGCATTTTCACTTCCTGGATTGAAAACGGAATAGTGCTGATGCTAAGCTCCCTCTTTGGTTGATTGCTCAGTGCCTTTGGGCCTTCCTGCATAGATTAATTCAGTGTACCTATTATCTACTGCACACTCATAACTATTCCCATAGAGCCATGTTATAGAGCCATGTTATAGGGCCATGTTATAGAGCCATGTTATAGAGCCATGTTATAGGGCCATGTTATAGAGTCATGTTATAGATCCATGTTATAGGGCCATGTAATAGAGCCATGTTATAGGGCCATGTTATAGGGCCATGTAATAGAGCCATGTTACAGGGCCATGTTACTGGGCCATATTATAGGGCCATGTTATAGGGCCATGTTATAGAGCCATATTATGGGGCCATGTTATAGAGCCATGTTACAGGGCCATGTTATAGAGCCATGTTATAGGGCCATATTATGGGGCCATGTTATAGGGCCATGTTATAGGGCCATGTAATAGAGCCATGTTACAGGGCCATGTTACTGGGCCATATTATAGGGCCATGTTATAGGGCCATGTTATAGAGCCATGTTACAGGGCCATGTTATAGGGCCATGTTATAGGGCCGTGTTATAGGGCCATGTTATAGGGCCATGTTATAGAGCCATGTTATAGAGCCATGTTATAGAGCCATGTTATAGAGCCATGTTATAGGGCCATGTTATAGAGCCATGTTATAGGGCCATGTTTATGGGGCCCATGTTATAGGAGCCATGTTATAGGGGCCATGTTATAGAGCCATGTTATAGAGCCATGTTATAGGGCCATGTTATAGGGCCATGTTATAGGGCCATGTTATAGGAGCCATATTATGGGCCCATGTTATAGGGCCATGTTATAGGGCCATGTTACAGGGCCATGTTAGAAACCATGTTACAGGGCCATGTTATAGGGCCATGTTACAGGGCCATGTTATAGGGCCATGTTACAGGGCCATGTTATAGGGCCATGTTACAGGGCCATGTTATAGGGCCATGTTATAGGGCCATGTTATAGGGCCATATTATGGGGCCATGTTATAGGGCCATGTTACAGGGCCATGTTATAGGGTCATGTTATAGGGTCATGTTATAGATCCATGTTATAGAGCCGTGTTATAGGGCCATGTTATAGGGCCATATTATAGGGCCATGTTATAGGAGCCATGTTATAGGAGCCATGTTACAGGGCCATGTTATAGGGCCATGTTAGCATCAGGGCCATGTTATAGGGCCATATTATGGGGCCATGTTATAGGGCCATGTTATAGGGCCATGTTTACCATTTAGGAGTGCACCAAGTAGATATAATGTATTGTACAAACTAACACAGTCAGATGGGTAATCTCCTGTTTGTCTGTTAATTACGACTGTGTCCCAAATGCCACCCTTTTCTCTACATAGTGCATCACCTTAGACCAGAGCCCTATAGCCCCGGGCACAAACAGTGCACTACATAGGGAATAGAGTGCCATTCAGGACAACACAGAACATCTCGTAACAGCCCTGCACGGTAACAGATTTGGCGGTAAGACAGATTGGGCACTCAGATAAATGCTTTCGATTGGCTGCGATGTCACCTGGGTTACGCAATGTTTTAGACACAACTCAGGACCGGAGATTATAGGCCGTCTTTACATTGTTTATTTCATGTCATCCAGGACAAGACATCCAGTGTCTCTCCTTTCTCTAACCTGTACATCTCTGTACCCTACAGGACCATGGTAATATGTCCTCCAGAGCTGTCCTCTCCTTTCTCCTAACCTGTATCTCTGTACCTTACAGGACCATGGTAATATGTCCTCAGAGCTGTCCCTCTCCTTTCTCCTAACCTGTATCTCTGTACCCTACAGGACCATGGTAATATGTCCTCAGAGCTGTCCTCTCCTTTCTCTAACCTGTATCTCTGTACCCTACAGGACCATGATAATATGTCCTCAGAGCTGTCCTCTCCTTTCTCCTAACCTGTATCTCTGTACCCTACAAAGACCATGGTAATATGTCCTCCAGACCTGTCCTCTCCTTTCTCTAACCTGTATCTGTACCCTACAGGACCATGGTAATATGTCCTCAGAGCTGTCCTCTCCTTTCTCCTAACCTGTATCTCTGTACCCTACAGGACCATGGTAATATGTCCTCAGAGCTGTCCTCTCCTTTCTCCTAACCTGTATCTCTGTACCCTACAGGACCATGGTAATATGTCTCAGAGCTGTCTCTCCTTTCTCTAACCTGTATCTCTGTACCCCTTACAGGACCATGGTAATATGTCCTCCAAACTGTCCTCTCCTTTCTCTAACCTGTATCTCTGTACCCTACAGGACCATGGTAATATGTCCTCAGAGCTGTCCTCTCCTTTCTCCTAACCTGTATCTCTGTACCTACAGGACCATGTGTAATATGTCCTCAGAGCTGTCCTCTCCTTTCTCCCTAACCTGTATCTCTCTGTACCTACAGGACCATGGTAATATGTCCTCAGAGCTGTCCCTCTCCTTTCTCCTAACCTGTATCTCTGTACCCTACAGGACCATGGTAATATGTCCTCAGAGCTGTCCTCTCCTTTCTCCTAACCTGTATCTCTGTACCCTACAGGACCATGGTAATATGTCCTCAGACCTGTCCTCTCCTTTCTCCTAACCTGTATCTCTGCCCTACAGGACCATGGTAATATGTCCTCAGAGCTGTCTCTCCTTTCTCCTAACCTGTATCTCTGTACCTACAGGACCATGGTAATATGTCCTCAGAGCTGTCCTCTCTTTCTCTAACCTGTATCTCTGTACCCTACAGGACCATGATAATATGTCCTCAGACCTGTCCTCTCCTTACTCCTAACCTGTATCTCTGTACCCTACAGGACCATGATAATATGTCCTCAGACCTGTCCTCTCCTTTCTCCTAACCTGTATCTCTGTACCCTACCAGGACCATGGTAATATGTCCTCAGAGCTGTCCTCTCCTTTCTCCCTAACCTGTATCTCTGTACCCTACAGGACCATGATAATATGTCCTCCAGACCTGTCCTCTCCTTTCTCCCTAACCTCATAGGTTGCTTCTGCAAATAACCTGCCCTATTCCAGAGCCCTATATAGGGAATAGGGTGCCATGAAGACTTCTGGTCTAAAAGTAGTGCACTATATAGGGAATAAGTGCCATAGGGCTCTGATTAAGTAGTGCACTATATAGAAATAGGGTGCGATAGGGCTCTGATCTAAGTAAGTACCATATAGGGAATAGGGTGCGGTTGAGATGCATCTTCAGACTGACCAGCTCTAGTCTGTCACATCTCCTCAGGGACGGATCATCAGGTTTCCTCTAAAAGAGTGTAACAGAGTTGGTTTGGTGGGTGAACAACCTTGAGACCTGAAAACTTCCTAAAACCTGAAATGACAAGCTTTAGCACAGTGGCCTAAACACACTCTTGTGTGTTGCATGCAGTGAATGTCTAAGGAGTTGTTAGTGAAGTGATGCTGAGGAACATGAGGGTTGTCCTTTCCACTGTGTCTTTCTTTCCTATGAACCCCTCCTCTGGTTCCTCCACAACAGAACAGACGCGGGAACCCCTCCTCTGGTTCCTCCACAACAGAACAGACGTGGAACCCCTCCTCTGGTTCCTCCACAACAGAACAGACGTGGAACCCCTCCTCTGGTTCCTCCAATAACAGAACAGACGTGGAACCCCTCCTCTGGTTCCTCCCACAACAGAACAGACGTGGAACCCTCCTCTGGTTCCTCCACAACAGAACAGACGTGGAACCCCTCCTGGTTCCTCCACAACAGAACAGACGTTGGAACCCCTCCCTCTGGTTCCTCCACAACAGAACAGACGTGGAACCCCCTCCTCTGGTTCCTCCACAACAGAACAGACGTGGAACCCTCCTCTGGTTCCTCCACAACAGAACAGACGTGGAACCCCTCCTCTGGTTCCTCCACAACAGAACAGACGTGGAACCCCTCCCTCTGGTTCCTCCACAACAGAACAGACGTGGAACCCTCCTCTGGTTCCTCCACAACAGAACAGACGTGGGAACCCTCCTCTGGTTCCTCCACAGAACAGACGTGGAAACCCCCAGGGCAAGGTAAAAACTGAGTAAACCTCTCACATATTAATAATGCCCGGGGAAGATGGGGCCTGTTTCCTAACCACCCAGGGCAAGGTAAAGACACCGACTGAGTTGATAAACCTTCTCACATATTAATAATGCCCGGAGAAGATGGGGTCTTCTGTTTCCTCCTCCAGCTGCAGTTTAAAGACACCCGACTGAGTTGATGGGCTGGCTGGGGGCGAGGAGAGGAGAGGAGAGAGAGGAGAGGAGAGGAGAGGGAGGAGAGGGCAGGAGCGGGAAGAACAAGAGAGGAAATGAGAGGAGAAGAGAGTATGGAGAGGAGGGGAGGGAGAGGAGAGGAGAGAAGAGGACAGTATGGAGAGGAGGGGAGGGAGAGAAGAGTATGGAGAGAGGGGAGAGGAGAGAAGAGGAGAGTATGGAGAGGGGAGGGGGGAGGGAGGGAGAGGAGGAGAAGAGGAGAGTATGGAGAGGAGGGGGGAGGGAGGAAGAGGAGATAATGGAGAGGGAGAGGAGAGGAGAGAGAGAGGGAGAGGAGAGGAGAGAGAGAGGAGAGGAGAGCAGAGCAGAGCAGAGCAGAGCAGAGGAGAGGAGAGAGGAAGGAGGAGAGAGGAGAGGAGGAGGAGAGGAGAGGAGAGAGAGCAGAGGAGAGAGGAGAGGAGAGGAGAGGAGAGGAGAGGGCAGGAGCGGAGAGAACAAGAGAGGAAATGAGAGAGGAGAAGAGAGTATGGAGAGGAGGGGAGGAGAAGAGAAAGAGGAGAGTATGGAGAGGAGGGGGAGGGAGGAAGTAAAGTAGCCTGGTGTGTAATGTAAGGCAGCCGGTAAATGGGGATGTAAGGTAGCCTGGTGTAGGGGATGTAAGGTAACCTGGTGTGGGGGGTGTAGGTAGCCTTGGTGTAGGGATGTAAGGTAGCCTGGTGTGGGGATGTAAAGTAGCCTGGTGTGGGGATGTAAAGTAGCCTGGTGTAGGGATGTAAAGTAGCCTGGTGTGGGGGATGTAAGGTAGCCTGGTGTAGGGATGTAAAGTAGCCTGGTGTGGGGATGTAAAGTAGCCTGGTGTGGGGATGTAAGTAGCCTGGTGTGGGGATGTAAGTAGCCTGGTGTAGGGATGTAAGGTAGCCTGGTGTGGGGATGTAAAGTAGCCTGGTGTAGGGATGTAAGGTAGCCTGGTATGGGGATGTAAGTAGCCTGGTGTAGGGATGGAAATTTAGCCTGGTATGGGGATGTAAGGTAGCCTGGTGTGGGATGTAAAGTAGCCTGGTGTGGGGATGTAAAGTAGCCTGGTGTGGGGATGTAAGGTAGCCTGGTGTGGGGGGGATGTAAAGTAGCCTGGTGTGGGGATGTAAGGTAGCCTGGTATGGGGATGTAAAAGGTAGCCTGGTGTGGGGATGTAAGGTAGCCTGGTGTGGGGATGTAAGGTAGCCTGGTGTGGGGATGTAGGTAGCCTGGTGTGGGGATGTAAGGTAGCCTGGTGTGGGGATGTAAAGGTAGCCTGGTGTGGGGATGTAAAGTACCTGGTGGGATGTAAGTAGCCTGGTATGGGGATGTAAAGTAGCCTGGTGT